>NC_042981.1:3448140-3505640 GCF_901001165.1 Salmo trutta | reverse complement strand
GTCTCACCCTCCAGGACCTCCTCATACAGGGCATGCACCCCCTCAGGGATGATGACAGCCAGGGCAGTACCACACAGCAGCCCTGCTCCCAGGACCGTCACCAGCTTCAGCTTCTCCTGCAGGACCGGACAACCAGGACAG
Organism: Salmo trutta; assembly: GCF_901001165.1. Classification (NCBI taxonomy): domain Eukaryota; kingdom Metazoa; phylum Chordata; class Actinopteri; order Salmoniformes; family Salmonidae; genus Salmo; species Salmo trutta. The sequence continues at coordinate 3,505,499 of NC_042981.1, read as the reverse complement.
AGGGTTCATCAGGACAGAGGGTTCATCAGCAGGACAACCAGGACAGTTAAATAAAGGTTAAATAAAATAAAAGGCACACATTTTAGTGTATCGATCAGACTGTTCTAACCGTCACATGCACATCATCAGCAGGACAACCAGGACAGAGGACAGGCAGGACAGGAGGAACTTTGGCCTCCGAATAGCAGTTATTAGGCTAGCTAACATCACTGAAGATGTAGAATTGCATGTGATGGTTAGAACAGTCTACACTAAAATGTAGTGCCTTTATTTTATTTAACTAGACAAGTCAGTTAAGAACAAATTCTTATTTTTAATGACTGCCTTGTCAGATCGGGGATGCGATCTTACAACCTTTCGGTTACTGCCTCCCCCCTCTAACCACTAGGCTACGCTGCCGCCCCTTAGTAAGGACTTCAGCTGAAGACTCCACTTCCAAATTCAATTTTGTTACTCAGCAAAGTTGTAGTTTTGAGTGCTACTCACCTCTGAGAAGTTGACAGCCAGAGGAATGGTTCCAGACACATAACATCCCACTAGCATAGCCAGGGACAGCAGGCTGATCGAAGTGAAATCGTCCATAGACATAATTCAAGCTGTGCTTTGCTAGCAACAATTAGCCTGACTACTGGAAAGCGGTAGTTAGAGCGGTAAACTCAGACTAGTCTGAATCCAGAAACTGACTGGAAAGCTTGATTAGTAGACAGATAACGCCAACTGTAAAAACAAAATAACACTAAATCAAAAGGCTCCTCTCTTTTCCCACTAGCACTGACTTTGGTGTTAAATACTTTGTTGAGGGAAAATGTAACGTGATATGATTGTGATGTGTCGTCTCACCTAACTATCTTAAAACGAATTCATGAATTGTAAGTCGCTCTTGTATAAGAGCGTCTACTTAATGACTAAAATGTCAAACAAACAATGATCACAAAAATCGACTTCGCAGCAATGATAGCTAGCTAAAACTAGCTGCACCGAGGTCTAACAGCCATATTGTCAGTGCCGCTAGCTAAATAACTCAACGATTTAACGAGGCACCACGGTATTGACCTTGAACACGGTTGTTTATGCAATCGTGTCAATCTAGCAAATCTGATTCTTACTTTTGCAGAAATCTAAACATCGTCCAGTAGTAGCTACTGTAACGTTAGTAAATTAGATGGTCTGCTAGGCTAACTATCTTCCATCACAAGTCTTGTTGCCTACAGTTGACACGTTGTCATCCCTAGAAAATGTATTGCCCATATCGTACTCTTCAATGTAGCTATTTGTTTTAAAAAAACATTTTTTTTAGCAAAACTAATTGCACTTAGCTATTATTCTTTATAGATATCTAGCTCGAAATGTTTCTGCCAAATGTAGCACTTCCGGGTAACGCTCCTTGTACATGCCACGTAAACGTGCCGTGCGCACTCACAAAATCTGCTTTCTTTCTCTGTTTACTTTTTCTTCACTGACTTTGTGGACCGACACGTCAGATGTTTCAAACATAAACCAATGTATTGCATGTATAACAAAAAGTACAACTGTTTTAACTGGTTGGGGTTCATCTTTTCTTAGAACTAGTCAGATATGTCTTCTCTCTCTCTCTCTAACTCCCACTGCTGCAAATCTAAAATACAACTATACAAACATATTATTTTATATATGTATATATAATAAAAAAAGCTTCTTTAATCATATCATAATTTTATTTGGCCTTTATTCAACCAGGTAAGTCATTAGAACACATACTATTTTGCCATAACGACATGTACCCTTATGCCTCAAACACAGATGAATGGGTTGTTATTAAAATACTCTTTACATCAAAGCTCCCGAGTGGAGCAGCGGTCTAAGGCACTGGATCTCAGTGCTAGAGGCATCACTACAGACACCCTGGTTCTAATACAGGCTGTATCACAACCTGGCCGTGATTGGGAGTCCCATAGGGCGGTGCACAATTGGACCAGTGTTGTCCGGGTAAGTATTTGGCCAGGGTAGGCCGTCATTGTAAATAATAATTTGTTCTCCTACCCTCTAGGTATAGACCAGTATAGACCCCTACCTTCCAGGTATAGACCAGTATAGACCCCTACCCTCCAGGTATAGACCCCTACCCTCCAGGTATAGACTAGTATAGACCCCTACCCTCCAGGTATAGACCAGTTTAGCCCCTACCCTCCAGGTATAGACCAGTTTAGCCCCTACCCTCCAGGTATAGACCAGTATAGACCCCTAACCTCCAGGTATAGACCAGTATAACCCCTACCCTCCAGGTATAGACCCCTACCCTCCAGGTATAGACCAGTATAGACCCCTACCCTCCAGGTATAGACCAGTATAAACCCCTACCCTCCAGGTATAGACCAGTATAGACCCCTAACCTCCAGGTATAGACCCCTACCCTCCAGGTATAGACCAGTATAAACCCCTACCCTCCAGGTATAGACCCCTACCCTCCAGGTATAGACCAGTATAGACCCCTAACCTCCAGGTATAGACACCTACCCTCCAGGTATAGACCAGTATAGACCCCTACCCTCCAGGTATAGACCAGTTTAGCCCCCTACCCTCCAGGTATAGACCACCCCGGGTGCAAGTACAGAGCTCTCCCTTTCAAATCTAAAAGAGCAGCTTCTGGTTTTGTGCCAACATCCATCAAACTCATTATCTCTTGAAGTTTTGATTTGTATTTGTTTATACTGTATATGTATATACCCTGGGATTGCATAGAATGCTTCTAATCCTTTATACTGTAGCCTACATGTTCTAGTGTTCTATGTTGTTTTATCTTAAGTACCATTCATCACCACACATTAAGTTCCCTCCCAGGAATAAAAGTTATTAGAATTGAATTGAAGATGGAGGTGGAACACATCTGTCTCTGTCTGCTGTGGGGCCTAACCCAGCTGACTCCTCCTACCTGATGGAAGATAAGGAACCGTGCCTCTATAATCATTGTGATGTCACTTCCTGACTCCCCCCTTGTTCGTGTAGCCTATTCACAGCCTGTGTGTTCCAGAACGGCCACCTCCTCTGTTACAACATAGAGTTTTTAGTTGTCACCCAGGGCCGGATACTGTAGCAGCAGCTGATATATTAGTCGCACATTACAAGACTAGTAAAACCTTTTCACAGATACAAATTACAACTATATGATCATTTATTAAGTTGTCATCATGATCCTTGTGATCTTCTTAGTCTGCTTTCTATATCTGCCATGGACCAAGGGTGAGGAGAATAGTGAGATGAGAGAGATTGATATTGGACTGATGGTTTTCCCAGTGTTAAATACTTTTCCCTCTCCTCGTTCTGTTCTGTTCATTTCCTTTCTCTCTTTCTCTTGCTGTTCCTCTCTCTCTCTCTTCCTCTCTCCCTCCCTCCCTCTATCTCTCTCAATTAAATTCAATTCAATGGGCTTCTCTCTCTCTCTCTCTCTTTCCAGGTTCCTCTGCACATATCGTTCACCAGTCTCCTTCTGCTCTTATCAAGAACCATGGAAGCTCTGTTGATCAGGAGATCCACTGTTCACACTCTATCTTAAACTATGATCGCATGCTCTGGTACAAACAAGACAGAAACAGGACTCTCAAACTACTGGCATATCTCAATGTGAATTTTGCCTCTTCAGAAGAATATGTGAAAGGAAAGATCAGTATCCATGGGGATGGCCGTAGTTATGGAAACTTCTCTATCTCTGGTCTGAACCAGGAAGACAGTGCTGTGTATTTCTGTGCAGTGTTACCACAGTGCTGTAAACTCCCTACTACCTCTACAAAAACCCTCCTCTGTCTGGGCCTATATCTGTCTGTTCACTAGAGCTGCCCCCCCCCCCCTCTCTCTCTCTCTCTATTTCTCTCAATTCAAAGGGGCTTTATTGGCACGGGAAAACATATGTATACATTGCCAAAGCAAGTCTAATAAACAATAAACAAAAGTGAGAAGAAACTCATTTAACAACATCGGAAACAGGTATAACCCGGGTGGCTCAGTTGGTAGAGCATGGTGTTTGCAACACCAGGGTTGTGGGTTCGATTCCCACGGGGGGCCAGTACGGAGAAAAAAAATGTATGAAATGTATGCATTCACCACTGTAAGTCGCTCTGGATAAGAGCGTCTGCTAAATGACTAAAATGTAAAAATGAAACAAATGATGAGGAAATTAACAATAAACATTGCACTCAAAAATGTTTTAAAAAGATAGACATTTCAGGTGTTATATTATCAGTTATGTACAGTGTTTTAGCAATGTGCAAATAGTTGTTGTAGGAATAGTAGGGGAAGATAAATAAACAGATAAGTATAGGTGGTATTTACAATGTTGTTTGTGTTCCACTTGTTGACCTTTTCTCATGACAACAGGCCATCAGAGTCACATCTTGCTGCTGTGATGGAACATTGTGGCATTTTGCCTAACTGCTGTGGGAGTTTATCAATGTTGGATTTGTTTTCAAATTCTTTGTGGGTCTGTATGATCTGTGGGACATATGTGTCTCTAATATGGTCATACATTTGGCAGGAGGTTAGGAAGTGCAACTCAGTTTCCACCTCATTTTCTGGACAGTTGGCACATATCCTGTCTTTTCTTGGGAGCCAGGTCTGCCTATGGCGATCTCTCTCAATAGCAATGCTCACTGAGTCTGTACATAGACAACGCTTTCCTTAAGTTTGGTCTCTCTCTCTCTCTCTCTCTCTCTCTGTCTCTCTGTCTCTCTCTCTCTCTCTCTCTCTGTCTCTCTCTCTCTCTCTCTCTCGGTGCACACCTGTAGATAACATCTAGGACAAGAGAGAGACATCATCTCAGGTAAGAATAGGAATCCATTGGTGACCTGTTTCAGGAAGTTATGCATATGTTGCATGTCACTACATCACAGGAGAGGCATTTTAATGTAATTTATTTTGTTTATAAAAATGTGTTTTTTGGCAGAAATGCCTTCTGGAACGTGAACTTTCATGTGCCTTAAAAACAAACTTGTATGCCATCTGTAAATACGAATAAATATTTTAAATTCCGAGTTTGTTTAGCCACCAAAAAAAGTCAGGAACCTTCCTGCTAGTCATGATTGGCTGAGATAATGGTTGGGCTGAACATGACGAGAGATGAGTTCTGATTGGTCTGCCATGTAGCATGCTTCTGTCTATAGCATGAGATGCTCAGTATGTGTAGATAGTCCTTGCTACAGCAGCTTTTTTTTTTGGAAAGATATAACGTTAGCCATGGAGAGCTGCAAAAGTGTTGCTACTGCTCTCAACAACATTGCTGCCCTGAATTTAGCAGGCGCTATCGACAAAGATCAATGGGACAAAAGTTGTGATGGACTACTTTCTGCACACGGTCAGTGGGAACTGGAGTGAACTGACACATCGGGCCAAACAAGCAGTAGCTACAGTACGAACTAAATGGAAACAATGTATATATACACATACATACACACATACAGTGAGGGAAAAAACTATTTGATCCCCTGCTGATTTTGTATGTTTGCCCACTGACAAAGAAATGATCAGTCTATAATTTTAATAGTAGGTTTATTTGAACAGTGAGAGACAGAATAACAACAACAAAAAATCCAGAATAACGCATGTCAAAAATGTTATAAATTGATTTGCATTTTAATGAGGGAAATAAGTATTTGACCCCTCTGCAAAACATGACTTAGTACTTGGTGGCAAAACCCTTGTTGGCAATCACAGAGGTCAGACGTTTCTTGTAGTTGGCCACCAGGTTTGCACACATCTCAGTGTAACCGATGTGAAATGGCTAGTTAGTTAGCGGTGGTGCGCGCTAATAGCGTTTCAATCAGTGACGTCACTCGCTCTGAGACTTGAAGTAGGGTTTCCCCTTGCATTGCAAGGGCCGCGGCTTTTGTGGCGCGATGGGTAACGATGCTTCGGTGGGTGTCAGTTGTTGATGTGTGCAAGGGTCCCTGGTTCGAGCCCGGGTTGGGGCGAAGAGAGGGATGGAACCTACACTGTTACATCAGGAGGGATTTTGTCCCACTCCTCTTTGCAGATCTTCTCCAAGTCATTAAGGTTTCGAGGCTGACGTTTGGCAACTCGAACCTTCAGCTCCCTCCACAGATTTTCTATGGGATTAAGGTCTGGAGACTGGCTAGGCCACTCTAGGACCTTAATGTGCTTCTTCTTGAGCCACTCCTTTGTTGCCTTGGCCGTGTGTTTTGGGTCATTGTCATGCTGGAAAACCCATCCACGACCCATTTTCAATGCCCTGGCTGAGGGAAGGAGGTTCTCACCCAAGATTTGACGGTACATGGCCCCGTCCATCGTCCCTTTGATGCGTTGAAGTTGTCCTGTCCCCTTAGCAGAAAAACACCCCCAAAGCATAATGTTTCCACCTCCATGTTTGACGGTGGCATGGTGTTCTTGGGGTCATAGGCAGCATTCCTCCTCCTCCAAACACGGTGAGTTGAGTTGATGCCAAAGAGCTCCATTTTGGTCTCATCTGACCACAACACTTTCACCCAGTTGTCCTCTGAATCATTCAGATGTTCATTGGCAAACTTCAGACGGGCATGAATATGTGCTTTCTTGAGCAGGGGGACCTTGCGCGTGCTGCAGGATTTCAGTCCTTCACGGCGTAGTGTTACCAATTGTTTTCTTGGTGACTATGGGCTGATTTCAAGGTTTTACTGCTAACCTACAAAGCATTACATGGGCTTGCTCCTACCTATCTTTCCGATTTGGTCCTGCCGTACATACCTACACGTACGCTACGGTCACAAGACGCAGGCCTCCTAATTGTCCCTAGAATTTCTAAGCAAACGGCTGGAGGTAGGGCTTTCTCCTATAGAGCTCCATTTTTATGGAATGGTCTGCCTACCCATGTGAGAGACGCAGACTCAGTCTCAACCTTTAAGTCTTTACTGAAGACTTATCTCTTCAGTAGGTCCTATGATTAAGTATAGTCTGGCCCAGGAGTGTGAAGGTGAACGGAAAGGCTGGAGCAACGAACCGCCCTTGCTGTCTCTGCCTTGTCGGTTCCCCTCTTCCCACTGGGATTCTCTGCCTCTAACCCTTTTACAGGGGCTGAGTCACTGACTTACTGGTGTTCTTCCATGCCGTCCATGGGAGGGGTGCGTCACTTGAGTAGGTTGAGCCACTGACGTGGTCTTCCTGTCTGGGTTGGCGCCCCCCCCCCCTTGGGTTGTGCCGTGGCGGACATCTTTGTGGGCTATACTCGGCCTTGTCTTCGGACGGTAAGTTGGTGGTTGTAGATATCCCTCTAGTGGTGTGGGGGCTGTGCTTTGGCAAAGTGGGTGGGGTTATATCCTGCCTGTTTGGCCCTGTCCGGGGGTATCATCGGATGGGGCCACAGTGTCTTCTGATCCCTCCTGTCTCAGCCTCCAGTATTTATGCTGCAGTAGTTTATGTGTCGGGGGGCTAGGGTCAGTCTGTTACATCTGGAGTATTCTCTTGTCTTATCCAGTGTCCTGTGTGAATGTAAATATGCTCTCTCTAATTCTCTCTTTCTTTCTTTCTTTCTCTCGGAGGACCTGAGCCCTAGGACTACCTGGCATGATGACTCCTTGCTGTCCCCAGTCCACCTGGCCATGCTGCTGCTCCAGTTTCAACTGTTCTGCCTGCGGCTACGGAACCCTGACCTGTTCACCGGACGTGCTTGTTGCACCCTCGACAATTACTATGATTATTATTATTTGACCATGCTGGTCATTTACGAACATTTTAACATCTTGACCATGTTCTGTTATAATATCCACCCGGCACAGCCAGAAGAGGACTGGCCACCCCTCATAGCCTGGTTCCTCTCTAGGTTTCTTCCTAGGTTTTTGGCCTTTCTCAGGAGTTTTTCCTAGGGAGTTTTTCCCAGCCACCGTGCTTCTTTCACATGCATTGCTTGCTGTTTGGGGTTTTAGGCTGGGTTTCTGTACAGCACTTTGAGATTTCAGCTGATGTACGAAGGGCTATATAAATAAATTTGATTTGATTTGATTTGATTTGATTTGACTATGGTCCCAGCTGCCTTGAGATCATTGACAAGATCCTCCCATATAGTTCTGGGCTGATTCCTCACCGTTCTCATGATCATTGCAACTCCACGAGGTGAGATCTTGCATGGAGCCCCAGGCCAAGGGAGATTGACAGTTCTTTTGTGTTTCTTCCATTTGCGAATAATCGCACCAACTGTTGTCACCTTCTCACCAAGCTGCTTGGCGATGGTCTTGTAGCCCATTCCAGCCATGTGTTAGTCTACAATCTTGTCCCTGACATCCTTGGAGAGCTCTTTGGTCTTGGCCATGGTGGAGAGTTTGGAATCTGATTGATTGATTGCTTCTGTGGACAGGTGTCTTTTATCCAGGTAACAAGCTGAGATTAGGAGCACTCCCTTTAAGAGTGTGCTCCTAATTTCAGCTCGTTACCTGTATAAAAGACACCCCTGTTTTAGTTTGCACCTGTTCCTTGTTTGTCATTAGTGGGGGGGTATTTAGTTTGTCTGTTTCGTTTGGGATTCGTGCGGGATTGTTTCGTGTTACGTTTATTGTAGTGGGCAGGATTTATGTATGTATTGGATTACGTAACATATTTGGATAGGCATTAGGGTTGCCGGGCTGCGCCCCGTCTGTTTGGAGTTTGGAGCTTTGACTGTGCACCCTGCCTTGTTGCTGTGTTTGCTCTTGGCTGTATTAAACGTTTGTTCAACAGACCTCAGTCTCCTGCACCTGACTTACCCCTTTCCTGCTATCTTGGAGAACGTGACACTTACTCTGAACATGTACGTTGTACGGCGCTATTATACATTTTGTATTGTAGTGGTGTAATAATGTTATATGATGTACTGTTTTATCTTTTGTTTTATATGTAATGTAAGTGCCTTAATGTGTTTAAACCCCAGGAAGAGTAGCTGCTGCCTTGGCAGGAACTAATGGGGATCCATAATAAACCACAGGAAGAGTAGCTGCTGCCTTGGCAGGAACTAATGAGGATCCATAATAAACTCCGGGAAGAGTAGCTGCTGCCTTGACAGGAACTAATGGGGATCCATAATAAACCACAGGAAGAGTAGCTGCTGTCTTGACAGGAACTAATGAGGATCCATAATAAACCCCAGGAAGAGTAGTTGCTGCCTTGACAGCAACTAATGGGGATCCATAATAAACCCCAGGAAGAGTAGCTGCTGCCTTGGCAGGAACTAATGGGGATCCATAATAAACCCCAGGAAGAGTAGCTGCTGTCTTGACAGGAACTAATGGGGATCCATAATAAACCCCAGGAAGAGTAGCTGCTTCCTTGGCAGGAACTAATGGGGATTCATAATAAACCCCCAGGAAGAGTAGCTGCTGCCTTGACAGGAACTAATGGGATCCATAATAAACCCCAGGAAGAGTAGCTGCTGCCTTGGTAGGAACTAATGGGGATCCATAATAAACCCCCAGGAAGAGTAGCTGCTGCCTTGGCAGGAACTAATGGGATCCATAATAAACCCCAGGAAGAGTAGCTGCTGCCTTGGCAGGAACTAATGGGGATCCCTAATAATACAAATACAAATATCCCATATATATATATATATATATATAACATTCTTTTGGTTGCAAGAATTTTGTAAAATTATAATTGAGAAACTAAGTTTTTAATCCTGCGATTTGTGTATCAGTTCATAAACCGTGTGGAATCGGTACATCGAAAATGTCTTTCCAACTATTTTGCAATCTGTGTGGCACAACTACATTTTTTGTTCCTTAAATGAAACTGGTATACTTTATTTATCACAATTATCTTTAACCAATTATGGTCTTTAATGCAGGGCCGACAGACAAGTTCCTTACTTTTTCCCACTTCCACTTGCCTCTTCCATTTTTGCGGTAATGCTGCATTTAGTTGGTTGTAATTTTGGGTAGAGCAGACATTTCAATATATTTTTGTGTTACCTACTTGTGTGACAACTCCACCAGTCCTATTTATGATATCATTTACGTAGTTTTTTTATCCACATTTTTATCAATTAGTATTTTTGAGTTTAACCATGTTTGTAATATTTGTTCTGTATTTTCTGGTGAATTAAACTGAACTTGGAACCAACTTGCTATGGCTTGTTTTAAAAATAGCGATATTTTGGAGATGATTTCATTTTCAAATAACTGAAAGTGAGATTATTATAATAATTATAATCTGAATAAAGGGAAAAAGGCCATTCTTGAACATGGGGTGTGTAATGGCTGTTCAATGGAGTAGACCAAGGCGCAGCGTGGGTAGTGCTCATCTTTGTAATTTAATGGAAAATTAGAACACTTTACAAATAAATAAAAGACAGCCAAACAGTTCTGTCAGGTAAGATAACTAAACAGAAATGAACCACACACAAAACCCAAAGGAAAACAGGCTACCTAAGTATGGCTCCCAATCAGCGACAACGATGTACAGCTGTCCCTGATTGAGAGCCATACCAGGCCAAAACAAAGAAATACCAAACATAGAAAAAAGGACATAGAATGTAACCCCAAAACACACAGAAAAACACCCCCTGCCACACCTTGACCAAACTACAATAACAAATAACCCCTTTTACTGGTCAGGACGTGACAGTATCCCCCCCCCCCCCAATAATCCAGAGATGGTGTAAGGCACCGGATCAGCAGGCGGGCTCAGGGTCAGGTCAGGCAGAGGTCGGTAATCCAGAGTAGTGGGGCAAAGGTACAGGACGAAAGGCAGGCTCAGGTTCAGGGCAGGCGAAACGATCAGAACCGGGAAACTAGAAAACAGGCACAAGGAACAGGCGGGAGCAGGGAAACGCATGCTGGTAAGTTCTACGAACAAAACGAACTGGCAACAGACAAACAGAGAACACAGATATAAATACACAGGGGATAATGGGGAAGATGGGCGACACATGGAGGGGGGTGGAGACAAGCTCCAAAGACAGGTGAAACAGATCAGGGCGTGACAGTGAGAGGTCTAATGCTTCAAAATTGAATATTTTCTGCCCTCTGAATTCATAGTCATTATATAAATGTAATGTTTTCTTATTTGTTCCAAATAAAATGTAATATTTTTTGCTCATATAATTTAAAAAACAAGTCGTTGGGTGGAGGCAGGGCCATGATAAAATAGGTAAACTGGGATATGAGTACAGAGTTAATCAGTGTGATTTTTCCACAAATATACAGATATTTTCCTTTCCATGGTAGCAAGATCTCATCTATTTTTGCTAACTTTCTATTGAAATGTATTCTAATGAGATAATTTCTTTCTTTCGGGATATGAATACCACTTAACCGTCACATCATTTTATTGGTAAATTACACGGTAAAGCAAAAGTAAACATGTTCTGTTATCCAATACATAATATAGTAAATGTATCATAGTCCACACTAATCCATGGTACATAATGTTGGTCAACTCTATGGTGCTACTAATCCGTGGTACATACTCTAGGACAACTCCTATGTTTCTACGAGTTGCACTGAACCCTCCAGTGTTGATATAATATAACAAGTACAGCTCTACTAAACCCCCAGTGTTGATATAATATAACAAGTACAGCTGCACTAAACCCCCAGTGTTGATACAATATAACAAGTACAGCTGTACTAAACCCCCAGTGTTGATATAATATAACAAGTACAGCTGTACTAAACCCCCAGTGTTGATACAATATAACAAGTACAGCTGCACTAAACCCCCAGTGTTGATATAATATAACAAGTACAGCTGCACTAAACCCCCAGTGTTGATATAATATAACAAGTACAGCTGCACTAAACCCCCAGTGTTGATACAATATAACAAGTACAGCTGTACTAAACCCCCAGTGTTGATATAATATAACAAGTACAGCTGTACTAAACCCCCAGTGTTGATACAATATAACAAGTACAGCTGCACTAAACCCCCAGTGTTGATACAATATAACAAGTACAGCTGCACTAAACCCCCAGTGTTGATATAATATAACAAGTACAGCTGCACTAAACCCCCAGTGTTGATACAATATAACAAGTACAGCTGCACTAAACCCCCAGTGTTGATACAATATAACAAGTACAGCTGTCCTAAACCCCCAGTGTTGATACAATATAACAAGTACAGCTGCACTAAACCCCCAGTGTTGATATAATATAACAAGTACCGCTGTACTAAACCCCCAGTGTTGATATAATATAACAAGTTGTAACGGCTGTCTTCTGAAATGAACCAAGGCGCAGCAGGTATGTGAATACTCATGGTCATTTATTGCCAAAAAAGGAGTAGAGCATCCACTTAACAACAAAAAAGGTGACAACAGTGACAGTTCTACAGGCTATACAAGCAGTGTAAAAAACAACCACCCACAACCCCACAAGGCAAAGTAGGCACCTTATGTGTGACTCCCAATCAACCACAACCCTCTACAGCTGTGCTTGATTGGAAGTCACACGGCCAAAATCAATGAAGCAATAAAAAACACACACTCCCCTTTGCCACGTCCTGACCCAACTACCCCCTCTACTGGTCAGGATGTGACAGTACCCCCCCATCAAGGTGCAGACGCCGGGATGCACCTAAAAAAAAGGAAAACAAGAAAATCCCCAACAAAATGTAACACCTAAACAATAAGGGAGGGAAGGGAGGGTGGCTGCCGTCACCGACAGCACTGTGCTACACCCTCCCTCCCCAACCCACCTATCCTGGAGGTGGCTCAGGTGCAGGACGTGGACCTCGCTCCACCTTCGGTGTCGCCCACTTTGTTGGCGCCGATAGCTGCGCCGGGCAGACGGGCCACTCGGGCTGACCCTGGCAGACGGACCACTCTGGCTGGGCCGGAAGACATGCGGGCCACTCTGGCTGGGCCGGAAGACATGCGGGCCACTCGGGCTGGGCCGGAGGGCAGGAGGGCCACTCGGGCTGGGCCGGAGGGCAGGAGGGCCACTCGGGCTGGGCCGGAGGGCAGGAGGGCCACTCGGGCAGAACAGGGCAGTCTGGCCACTCTGGCAGAACAGGGCAGTCTGGCCACTCCGGCAGAACAGGGCAGTCTGGCCACTCCGGCAGTTCAGGGCAGTCTGGCCACTCCGGCAGTTCAGGGCAGTCTGGCCACTCCGGCAGTTCAGGGCAGTCTGGCCACTCCGGCAGTTCAGGGCAGTCTGGCCACTCCGGCAGTTCAGTTCAGGGCAGTCTGGCCACTCCGGCAGTTCAGGGCAGTCTGGCCACTCCGGCAGTTCAGGGCAGTCTGGCCACTCCGGCAGTTCAGCGCAGTCTGGCCACTCCGGCAGTTCAGCGCAGTCTGGCCACTCCGGCAGTTCAGCGCAGTCTGGCCACTCCGGCAGTTCAGCGCAGTCTGGCCACTCCGGCAGTTCAGCGCAGTCTGGCCACTCCGGCAGTTCAGCGCAGTCTGGCCACTCCGGCAGTTCAGCGCAGTCTGGCCACTCCGGCAGTTCAGCGCAGTCTGGCCACTCCGGCAGTTCAGCGCAGTCTGACCTCTCTGGCGACTGTTGACTGGCGGACAGCTCGGACGACTGTTGACTGGCGGACAGCTCTAACGACTGTTGACTGGCGGGCAGCTCTGACGACTGTTGACTGGCGGGCAGCTCTGGTGATGGTTGACTGGCGGGCAGCTCTGGTGATGGTTGACTGGCGGGCAGCTCTGGTGATGGTTGACTGGCGGGCAGCTCTGGTGACTGTTGACTGGCGAGGCTGGGCTGACGCACTAGACTCCTGATGCGTGGGGCTGGTATTGGACTTGCCAGCCTGGAGACACGCACCTCCATGCTAGTGCGTCTAGCGGGAAACACCGGACCGAAAGGGCGCACTGGCGGTCTTGAGTGCAGGGTTGGCATCACCCCTTCCGGCTCGATGCTCCCCTTGCCCTGGCACCTGCGGGGCGCTGGTACTGGGCGAACTGGGCTGTGCGTCCGTATAGGCGAGATGGTGCGTACCACAGCGTAACATGGCGCCCTCCACCTCATACGCACCTCCCTGTAGTCACGGGTAGCTGGCTTACGGCTCTTCCCTGGCCTGGCCAAACTACCCGTGTGCCCCCCCCAAAAAAATCTTGGGGCTGCCTCTCGGGTTCCCTTAGCTCCCTTAACTTGTCCTCCCAGAATTGTCTCTCGTCTTGCCAGGTCCATTCCTCCTTTTTTCTCTCCTGTGGCTTCGTCCTCTTCTGCTGCTTGGTCCTGGTTTGGTGGGTGGTTCTGTAACGGCTGTCTTCTGAAATGAACCAAGGCGCAGCAGGTATGTGAATACTCATGGTCATTTACTGCCAAAAAAGGAGTAGAGCATCCACTTAACAACAAAAAAGGGTGACAACAGTGACAGTTCTACAGGCTATACAAGCAGTGTAAAAAAACAACCACCCACAACCCCACAAGGCAAAGTAGGCACCTTATGTGTGACTCCCAATTAACCACAACCCTCTACAGCTGTGCTTGATTGGAAGTCACACGGCCAAAATCAATGAAGCAATAAAAAACACAAACTCCCCTTTGCCACGTCCTGACCCAACTACCCCCTCTACTGGTCAGGACGTGACACAAGTACAGCTCCACTAAACCCCCAGTGTTGATATAATATAACAAGTACAGCTGCACTAAACCCCCAGTGTTGATATAATACAATAAAACCCAGTTTTATTGATCAGAAACTGATAAAACGAGCACCTTCCCTCTGGAGATTTATGGTTGCAACTTGGATCAAAACAGTTTACAGTACCATCTTAGCGTTTTCTTTCAAAGAAAGCTAACTAAGCTAACTAGCTTTTTGGAAGACTGTAGAAGACTAGTTTGCGTGGTCAGCGTATTGACGTGAAAATAGTGTGAATAATCTGGTAGTTCCATTTCTCTGACAGTTAGTGACTCGTTAGCAACATGCTTATTTTGAGCACATGAAGGCTTCATAATTCATAAAGGTCATGTTAACTGACTGACATTATCCTCTATGGGATTGGTGTCCCTAAACAGGGAAGGTTGTTGCTAATGTGACTAGAATGACGTTGTATACAACAGCCATCGTTCCGGGACATGGACATGTCTTATATTGGCAGAAAGCTTAAATTACTGTTAATCTAACTGCAGTGTCCAATTAAAAGTAGCTATTACAGTGAAAATATACCATGCCATTGTTTAAAGGAGAGTCCACAACAACAAAACACTTTTTTAATGGCAACTGGTTTGATACATTCCCCTCTTAAGGTAAAAAATAAACTTACATTCGGTAATCTTGCTCTGATTTTTCATCCTGAGGGTACCAGAGCTAAAATGTAGCATAGTTTTAATTGAAAAGAATCCAGTTTTATATTCAAATGTAGGAACTGGGTTATACAGGGGACCACGGGGGACCACGGGGGACCCGGGGGACCAGTACAGAGAAGAAAAAAAATGTATGAAATGTATGCATTCACTACTGTAAGTCGCTCTGGATAAGAGCGTCTGCTAAATGACTAAAATGTAAAAAAATGTAAATGTACAGTTTGAACCCACTGCTGTCTCTGGCTCCATACCGTCCGGTCATCTAGATGTGTGAAAGTTTGTGCATGAGCTAATGATCTATCATTAGGCCGTCATTGAAAATAAGAATTTGTTCTTAGCTGATTAACTGACTAGTTAAATAAAGGTAAAAAAAACATTTTTTTTTAAATAAATGAAATTTCTGGGAGTTTGTAAACGTATAAGATCTCCAAAGCCTGTTTTAACTTCAGACCTTTGATCCCAAAACCCCATTATTTTCCCCCTTCATTTCTCCCATAGCAATGGTCAACGAACCAGAGGTAGAAAATGCTGACTCATTTCCGTGTTTTAGGACTACAAGCTGGCGAGCTCTATAGGATAGAATATAATATGTAAAGAGCTGATGGTCTCATCATGGACTGTAGGGGGACCTCTAACTTTAATAATGTGAATGTCTCTACAGTCTGAACCACTAATTAGCATGATGTATTCAGATCATCAGTCCCTCCCACTTCACTGACATGTTGAATATGGTGGAACCTGCCGTGGTCTACTGATTGGCATCTATTCATCTATGTGACACTCCTCTTGTTTTATATACATTGATACCAGACTCTTTCCAGCACTCTCACATATAACGTGATCAAACATGTTCACATTTCTCTTCACTGTTACTGTCTCACTGCTCTGTGCTGCAGGTACAGTTTCATAATGTTTCATTTATTTAACCAGGAAAGTTAAGAACAAAATTCTTATTTACAATGATGGTCTTCTCTAGTTATAGATATTGATGTATCCAAGCACATGCTCACTTCACCTGAGTCTTGATGTATTCAGGTCTAACTGTACCTAACTCTATTGATTTCATTCTCACTGTATCCTTACAGGTCTTGTTGAGGGGAGTGAAGTCACTCAGATACCCACCATACTCTGGGAACTGAAAGACAGGGATGCTCTGATGAACTGCAGTCATACTAAGGGATCTGGCTACAACCAGATGTACTGGTACAGACAGCTTCCAGGAGAGGGAATGAAGCAGGTAGTTTACACAAGTAGTTATAGCAGACCAGACTATGGAGACTTCAGTGAAGACAAATATCCAATTGTTAAGGCTGTAGCTGAGAGTGGATCTTTCACAGTGAAGAAGTTGGAGGCAGGAGACAGCGGCATGTACTTCTGTGCTGTGAGTCAACACAGTGATACAGACAACAAGTACAGCTGCACAAAAAACCCAGTATTTCAACAGGATGTAATATAATATGTAAAGAGATGGTCTCATCACATACTGTAGGGGGACCTCTAACTCTAGTTCTTCTAATATCTGATGGTTTCTTTGTCTTCATCATGTAATCAGTCATGTTCACAGTGAGGTCCTATGAGCAAGCTTTACAGTACAGGCTTCCTGACACTCCCTCTAACACTGTCACTATCCACCACCCTGAAGGAAACATGATACTACTACAGCCAATCTCCTTTCACCTCAGAGCTTCATCCAGGAGACACTCATATCACATCCTCATCGTCATCGTCTTCCTCAGCATATTCATCATCTTCATCTTCATCATCATCATCATAATCTTTTTCTTCATCGTCATGTTCATAGTTCTCATTCACCTGGCAGCTCTACCACTCTGGGTGACAGGTAATAAATCACTAACGATGAGAAGCCTAACGATACTACGAATGTCATCAAACTGAATAAAATATCCTTTCACTCCTTCTCTCTTTTTCTCACCTTCTCTCTCTTTCTCTCTCTCTTTCTCACCTTATCTCCTCTCTCTCCTCTCTCCTCTCTCTCCCTCTCCCTCTCCCCTCTCTCTCCTCTCTCTCTCTCTCTCCTCTCTCCTCTCTCTCCCTCTCCCTCTCCCCTCTCTCTCCCTCTCCCCTCTCTCTCTTCTCTCTCTCCCTCTCTCCTCTCTGTCTCCTCTCTCCTCTCTCTCTCTCCTATCTCTCTCTCCCCTCTCTCTCTTCTCTCTCTCCCTCTCCCCTCTCTCTCTTCTCTCTCTCCTCTCCCTCTCTCATATCTCTCTCTCCCCTCTCTCTCTTCTCTCTCTCCCTCTCTCCTCTCTCCACTCCTCTCTCCTCTCTCCTCTCTCTCCTCTCTCTCCTCTCTCTCCTCTCTCTCCTCTCTCTCCTCTCTCCTCTCTCCTCTCTCCTCTCTCTGTCCACAGGGCAGTTGTTTAGTAGCATGGTTCATCAGAGGCCTGTGGCACTAACAGAAGGACCTGGAGGAAACGTTCAACTCACCTGCAGCCATACTATCCCTAACTACTACATGATACTATGGTACAAACAGTCAGCAGGAGACACTGCTATGAAACTCATTGGTTATGCATATACCAAGTCAATAACCATGGAGAAATTGTTTGAAAAGCACTTCAATGTGAGTGGAGACGGTGGGAAAGAGGCTTATCTTCATCTAGTGAGTCTGAGAGGACCTGAACATAGTGCAGTTTATTACTGTGCAGCCAGCCAACACAGTGATGTAGAGTTCCTCCTGTTCTCTACTAAAACCCTGTCTGATGGTAATATTAGACCACTGCTCAGAACACCTGCATCTGAGGTTTGACTTTGACTCACTGCCAATGAATAAACACAGATGGATGATGGCATTAGCAAGGTGATATCTGTCCTAGTACAGTATACCAGTATTTACAGTTTAGAGTCATCACTCATTAAAACCTGTTGTGGATAGGGGGCAGTATGTTCACAACCGGATGAAAAAAACATACCCGATTTAAACTGGTTACTACTCTTGCCCATAAACGAGAATATGCATATTATTAGTAGATTTGGATAGAAAACACTCAAAGTCTCTAAAACTGTTTTACATTTACATTTTACATTTAAGTCATTTAGCAGACGCTCTTATCCAGAGCGACTTACAAATTGGTGCATTCACCTTATGATATCCAGTGGAACAACCACTTTACAATAGTGCGTCTAAATCTTTTAAGGGGGGGGGGGTTAGAAGGATTACTTTATCCTATCCCAGGTATTCCTTAAAGAGGTGGGGTTTCAGGTGTCTCCGGAAGGTGGTGATTGACTCCGCTGTCCTGGCGTCGTGAGGGAGCTTGTTCCACCATTGGGGTGCCAGAGCAGCGAACAGTTTTGACTGGGCTGAGCGGGAACTGTGCTTCCTCAGAGGTAGGGAGGCGAGCAGGCCAGAGGTGGATGAACGCAGTGCCCTTGTTTGGGTGTAGGGCCTGATCAGAGCCTGAAGGTACGGAGGTGCCGTTCCCCTCACAGCTCCGTAGGCAAGCACCATGGTCTTGTAGCGGATGCGAGCTTCAACTGGAAGCCAGTGGAGAGAGCGGAGGAGCGGGGTGACGTGAGAGAACTTGGGAAGGTTGAACACCAGACGGGCTGCGGCGTTCTGGATGAGTTGTAGGGGTTTAATGGCACAGGCAGGGAGCCCAGCCAACAGCGAGTTGCAGTAATCCAGACGGGAGATGACAAGTGCCTGGATTAGGACCTGCGCCGCTTCCTGTGTGAGGCAGGGTCGTACTCTGCGAATGTTGTAGAGCATGAACCTACAGGATCGGGTCACCGCCTTGATGTTAGTGGAGAACGACAGGGTGTTGTCCAGGATCACGCCAAGGTTCTTAGCACTCTGGGAGGAGGACACAAGGGAGTTGTCAACCGTGATGGCGAGATCATGGAACGGGCAGTCCTTCCCCGGGAGGAAGAGCAGCTCCGTCTTGCCGAGGTTCAGCTTGAGGTGGTGATCCGTCATCCACACTGATATGTCTGCCAGACATGCAGAGATGCGATTCGCCACCTGGTTATCAGAAGGGGGAAAGGAGAAGATTAATTGTGTGTCGTCTGCATAGCAATGATAGGAGAGACCATGTGAGGATATGACAGAGCCAAGTGACTTGGTGTATAGTGAGAATAGGAGAGGGCCTAGAACAGAGCCCTGGGGGACACCAGTGGTGAGAGCACGTGGTGCGGAGACAGATTCTCGCCACGCCACCTGGTAGGAGCGACCTGTCAGGTAGGACGCAATCCAAGCGTGGGCCGCGCCGGAGATGCCCAGCTCGGAGAGGGTGGAGAGGAGGATCTGATGGTTCACAGTATCAAAGGCAGCAGATAGGTCTAGAAGGATGAGAGCAGAGGAGAGAGAGTTAGCTTTAGCAGTGTGGAGAGCCTCCGTGACACAGAGAAGAGCAGTCTCAGTTGAATGCCCAGTCTTGAAACCTGACTGATTAGGATCAAGAAGGTCATTCTGAGAGAGATAGCAGGAGAGCTGGCCAAGGACGGCACGTTCAAGAGTTTTGGAGAGAAAAGAAAGAAGGGATACTGGTCTGTAGTTGTTGACATCGGAGGGATCGAGTGTAGGTTTTTTCAGAAGGGGTGCAACTCTCGCTCTCTTGAAGACGGAAGGGACGTAGCCAGCGGTCAAGGATCAGTTGATGAGCGAGGTGAGGTAGGGGAGAAGGTCTCCAGAAATGGTCTGGAGAAGAGAGGAGGGGATAGGGTCAAGTGGGCAGGTTGTTGGGCGGCCGACCGTCACAAGACGTGAGATTTCATCTGGAGAGAGAGGGGAGAAAGAGGTCAAAGCACAGGGTAGGGCAGTGAGAGCAGGACCAGCGGTGTCGTTTGACTTAGCAAACGAGGATCGGATGTCATCAACCTTCTTTTCAAAATGGTTGACGAAGTCATCCGCAGAGAGGGAGGAGGGGGGGAGGGGAGGAGGATTCAGGAGGGAGGAGAAGGTAGCAAAGAGCTTCCTAGGGTTAGAGGCAGATGCTTGGAATTTAGAGTGGTAGAAAGTGGCTTTAGCAGCAGAGACAGAAGAGGAAAATGTAGAGAGGAGGGAGTGAAAGGATGCCAGGTCCGCAGGGAGGCGAGTTTTCCTCCATTTCTGCTTGGCTGCACGGAGCCCTGTTCTGTGAGCTCGCAGTGAGTCGTCGAGCCATGGAGCAGGAGGGGAGGACCGAGCCGGCCTGGAGGATAAGGCTCAGAGAAAATCAAAGGATGCAGAAAGGGAGGAGAGGAGGGTTGAGGAGGCAGAATCAGGAGATAGGTTGGAGAAGGTTTGAGCAGAGGGAAGAGATGATAGGATGGAAGAGGAGAGAGTAGCGGGAGAGAGAGAGCGAAGGTTGGGACGGCGCAATACCATCCGAGTAGGGGCAGAGTGAGAAGTGTTGGATGAGAGCGAGAGGGAAAAGGATACAAGGTAGTGGTCGGAGACTTGGAGGGGAGTTGCAATGAGATTAGTGGAAGAACAGCAACTAGTAAAGATGAGGTCAAGCGTATTGCCTGCCTTGTGAGTAGGGGGGAAGGTGAGAGGGTGAGGTCAAAAGAGGAGAGGAGTGGAAAGAAGGAGGCAGAGAGGAATGAGTCAAAGGTAGACGTGGGGAGGTTAAAGTCACCCAGAACTGTGAGAGGTGAGCCATCCTCAGGAATGGTGTCTGTGAGTATTTCAGAACTCATATGGCAGGAAAAAACCTGAGAAGATTCCAAGCAGGAAGTGGCCTGTCTGTCACGTCCTGGCCAGTATAAGGGTTAATTGGTATTGTAGTTTGGTCAGGACGTGGCAGAGGGTATTTGTTTTATGGTATTCGGGGTGGTGTGTTTGTTGTAGGGGATTTGATTTGTGTATTCCGGGGTTTTTGGGCACTGTTCCTTGTTTTGTATGTCTATGATTGATCTAGCTGTTGTATGTCTATGTGTGGTTAATTGGGGTTGGGGCTCTCAATTGAAGGCAGGTGTTGTCCATTTGCCTTTGATTGAGAGTCCCATATATTAGGGTGTGTTTGTATGTGTCTTTTGTGGGAGATTGTTTTTGCACTGCGTTAGGATAGCCTGCAAAACTGTTGCACTGTCATTGTTTATTGTTTTTTTTTGTATAGTGTTCACGTGAGCAATTTATTAAATTCAAAAATGAACACGACATCCGCTGCGTATTGGTCTACATTTTCAGATGACGATTTCGCTATATCGTCAGAAGACGAAGACAGCCGTGACACTGTCTGTAAATTTGTAGTTCTTCATTTGGTTCTCTATCGAAACTACAGTATCTGAGCTGTTACGAAGCACTTTCTAAGGCTTCCATTGGCTCTCTAAAGCCTTCAGAAAGCGGATTGAGGCGTCTCCTGTCTCTGGGCAGAGTATACTAGCACAGTTTGTCAGCGGTCTGCCTAGTGACAAAGGGATTGGAGATGCGCGGTCCCGCGACCATGCTGTTTTTTCTTTTCTCACTTTGAATGAATACACTATTGTCCGGTTGGAATATTTTCGCTATTGTACGAGAAAAATACCATAAAAATTGATTTTAAACAGCTTTTGATTTGCTTCTAAGTACGGTAAAGGAACATTTTGAATTTTTTGGTCTCAAAATGCGCACATGCGTTACCCTTTGGATAGTGACCTGAACGCACGAACAAAAAGTATTTGGACACAACTATGGATTATTTGGAACATTTAGCATTTTTTAGGTTTTTGTATTTCGCGCCACGCTTTACCACTGGATATTGGCGAGGCGATCCGCTAGCGGAACGTCTGTCCTCAACAGGTTTTAACATTTTGCAATGTTACAATGTGGAATTCCATTTCTCCTCCCTGGATAGATGTGATTCACATGACTACTCTCTCTGTCTCTCTCTCGCCTCTCTCTCCCTTACTGTTCTGACCTGAATTCAGTGCAGTGTATTACTGTTCTGACCTGAAGTAAGTGCAGTGTATTACTGTTCTGTCCTGAAGTCAGTGCCGTGCATTACTGTTCTGACCTGAAGTCAGTGCAGTGTATTACTGTTCTGTCCTGAAGTCAGTGCAGTGTATTACTGTTCTGACCTGAAGTCAGTGCAGTGTATTACTGTTCTGACCTGAAGTCAGTGCAGTGTGTTACTGTTCTGACCTGAAGTCAACACAGTGATGTAGATACCCTTCTCTCTTCTACAAAACCCCCTTCTGATCCTTTACTCCATAACTGCAGTGTACATCAACACCCAGCACACCTGCTATCCACCGCTGTAGATGTCTGAGCACATGAAGGAAGGCGATATCAAACCTCTATACCAAATAATGTGGTTGATGTTGTGGTCTTGAAGAAACGGTTCAGGTATTTCTTAAAATTACAGCCAATTTCTAGTGTGATGATATCAGAATTTATAACACAGATCAAATCTAAAGACTAAACAAGACAAATACTTTCAATGATGTAGATACCGGTATGTTCCACAATACACCTTTAAGTTGAACAGGAGACCTGTAGGTGAACAAGGGATCTGCTTGAATATCAACACAAGTTCTGACGTCAAAGTGATGTCATTTCCTTCCCCTCCGGCAGCTCAGTTCAGCTCCCCTTCTCTATGGACTTATTCTCCTCTCACCCCTATGGGCTCTGGTCTAAGGTAGTGCACTAGAAAGGGAATAGGGTGCCATTTGGGATGCTGACATACATTTGACACTCCCACTAGATGACATCACATCTCTGACTATCTGAAAACCCTTTCTCCTTGTCCATGTGACTCTTCTCTCCAGAACCATCAACATGATCAAGCTTCTCATACATGTAGCAACTCTACCACTATGGGTGACAGGTACTAAATCCCTCATGAAAGATAGATTTACTACTGAAATATATTGTTGTCAATATGCTGAGTAATACTGTATATTTCATATTGTCTGTTTTCATCCACAGGGCTGTCACAAACAGACAAAGTTCACCAGACTCCTACTGCAATACTAAAAAGACCTGAAGATAAAGTTCAACTCACCTGCAGCCACACTGATACAAGATACGACATGATACTGTGGTACCAACAGTCAGCCCAAAACACTGCTCTGAAACTCATTGGGTATGTGAGATTCACCAGTCCAACGGTGGAAGATTCCTTTAAAGGGCGTTTTAATGTCAGTGGAGATGCTGCAGCTAATAAAATGGCGTATCTACATTTTCCCAAACTGACAGAAGCTGAAGACAGTGCAGTGTATTTCTGTGCTGCTAGTGAAGCACAGTGTTTCGCTATACCCTCTCTCCTCTACAAAAACCCTCTCTGATCCTCTCATATAATACTGACTACAGCTCTATACACCTGCACCTGTCTTCAACCACTTCAACAACACTTTGCTATGAACCATTTGATATCAAACAGATGGTAATGATACTGTTATAAGTGTCTAGTTTAGATGGTTAGGTGCACTTCCTCAGTTCTCCAGCAGGAGGGAGTGTTTCTCAACACACATTTAGAAGATGCTGTATCGTGGCATTCTATGGGGCCTGGTCAAAATTTGTGCCCTATATAGGGAATAGGGTGTCATTTGGGATTCAGATGTTTCTAAATGTGTGTGGGACAGTATGGCTGCCTGGACCAGGGAATGTGGTATGGAAGGGCCCTTTTGAGGTCTGGGCCAGGGAATGTGGTATGGGAGGGCCTCTGGGTGTCTGGACCTACAGCCCTTGCTGTCTCTGCCTGGCTGGTTTCCCCTCTTTCCACTGGGATTCTCTGCCTCTACCCCTTTTACGGGGCTGAGTCACTGGCTTACTGGTGTTCTTCCATGCCGTCCCTGGGAGGGGTGCGTCACTTGAGTGGGTTGAGTCACTGACGTGGTCTTCCTGTCTGGGTTGGCGCCCCCCCTTGGACTGTGCCATGGCGGAGATCTTTGTGAGCTATACTCGGCCTTGTCCCGGGATGGTATGTTGGTGGTTGGAGATATCCCTCCAGTGGTGTGGAGGCTGTGCTTTGGCAAAGTGGGTGGGGTTATATCCTACCTGTTTGGCCCAGTCCGGGGGTTTCATCGGATTGGGCCACAGTGTCTCCTGACGCCTCCTGTCTCAGCCTCCAGTATTTATGATGCAGTAGTTTATGTGTCGGGGGCTAGGGTCAGTCTGTCACATCTGTTGTATTTCTCTTATCTTTTCCGGTGTCCTGTGTGAATTTAAATATGCTCTCTCTAATTCTCTCTTTCTCTCTTTCTTTCTTTCTTTCTTTCTTTCTCTCTCTCGGAGGACCTGAGCCCTAGGACCATGCCTCAGGACTACCTGGCTTGATTACTCCTTGCTGTCCCCAGTTCACCTGGCCGTGCTGCTGCTCCAGTTCCAACTGTTCTGCCTGCAGCTATGGAACCCTGACCTATTCACCGGACGTGTTACCTGTCCCAAACCTACTGTTTTCAACTCTCTAGAGACAGCAGGAGCGGTAGAGATACTCTCAAAGATCGGCTATGAAAAGCCAACTGACACTTACTCTTGTGTTACTGACTTGTTGCACCCTCGACAACTACTATGATTATTATTTTTGACCATGCTGGTCATTTATGAACATTTGAACATCTAGGCCATGTGCTGTTATAATCTCCACCCGGCACAGGCAGAAGAGGACTGGCTACCCCTCATAGCCTGGTTCCTCTCTAGGTTTCTTCCTAGGTTTTGGCCTTTCTAGGGAGTTTTTCCTAGCCACCGTGCTTCTACACCTGCATTGCTTGCTGTTTGGGGTTTTAGGCTGGGTTTCTGTACAGCACTTTGAGATATCAGCTGATGTAAGAAGGGCAATATAGATACGTTTCATTTGATTTGGTACGGGAGGGCCCTTTTGAGGTCTGGGCCAGGGAATGTGGTATGGGAGGGCCCTAGGGGGTCTGGGCCAGGGAATGTGGTACGGGAGAGCCTCTGGGGGCCTGGGCCAGGGAATGCGGTACGGGAGAGCCCTTGGGGGCCTGGGCCTGGTGACCCTCTGTCTCCATATGTGTAGACCATGTATCTGATGCTGTCTGGACAAAAAGAATATGGCGTGTCATACTTTTTCTGTCCAGACATCATCTGATACAAGGGCTACATACTGTATTGAGTGACTGAGCATGGGTGAATGAGTGTGTGTATATGTATATGTGTGTATGTGAAGAGTGTCAGTATCAGTGCGTGTGGCTGAGTGGTAGAGACCTGAGGACGGCTGAGTGGTTGAGACCTGAGGACGGCTGAGTGGTAGAGACCTGAGGATGGCTGAGTGGTAGAGACATGAGGACGGCTGAGTGGTACAGACCTGTGGACGGCTGAGTGGTAGAGACCTGAGGACGGCTGAGTGGTAGAGACCTGGGGATGGCTGAGTGGTAGAGACCTGAGGACGGCTGAGTGGTAGAGACCTGAGGACGGCTGAGTGGTGGAGACTTGAGGATGGCTGAGTGGTAGAGACTTGAGGATTGCTGGGAGGTGGGACAAAGTAGGTATCAGAGGCATGTTGAGTGGGACTAGGGGCTCCGCAGTAAACTAAAACAATGATAACTATCCTAAACAACAATATACAAGGCATATTGACATTTAAAAGAGACATAATGCGAGGCATAAAGCAATAAAAGGTGTTGATTGGGAGAGCTAGCTAAGATAACAAAGGGTAAGACAACAACAGCTAATCAGCTAAGACAACAACAACAGGTAAAATGGCGATGAATGGGCAGAGAGGGTCTGTTAACTTCACACTGGCCCTGAGTTCGGGGCTGGGGCCGACAGATAAACAGAAAATAAACAAAACTGAGTACCGGTATTTAATGAACAGTCCAGCAGGCATCAGCTATGTAGCCAAGTGATCATAGGGTCCAGTGAACAGCAATAGATGAAACAGGGAAGCCGCTGGGTAGTCATTACTACCTAGCAAGCGGGAGACACAGCGTTTAAAGTTAGCAGGCCGGGGCTAGTAGAAGCGCCAGCTCCGACGTCAGGCAAAGGTCGGATGGGGGCACAGCGGACGGAGTTACGTCGGCAGACCAGTCATGGTGGAACGGCAGGGCTTCGTGTCGACAAAGGGTCCAGGCCAGTTAGCGAAAGAAGTATTGTGGTTGTAGTAATTTTGTTTGCTAGCCAGGAGATGCGCTTGGCTCACGGCTAACTGGTGCAAGTTTCGGGACAAGGGCGATAGCCACTATAGCCACTCGGTAGCAGCTAGCTAGCAGCGATGATCCGATGCAAAGGTCCAGAGCTTACGGCAGGAATCCGGTGATGTAGTGGCTTCTAGTCGTGTTAGTGAAGAGTCCGGGAGGCATCAGCTGTGTAGACGAGTGATCATAGGGTCCACTGAGAGGGCCGGGAGGTTGGCCACTCTTTATCTCTTTATCACAGTACTACGTCATACCAGACGAATGTCTGACTGCTTGACTGCAAATAACTCAGATACACATTAAAACATGAAATGACCCATGGCTTTAATAAGACCTCACTCAGAGATCCACAAAAATAATATAACATGACTGTCCTGATCAGGTCAGGTTACAGGAGACCACAATCCTACAGGGTATCTTTCAACCCCCAACAGAGGAGGAGAGATCTAGGGGTCTGAAGATGTGGGGGTTTTATGACCCCTCATGCCCATGATAGTCTTAGACCACAGAGAAATTCATTTGTCCTCACTATGGAGAACTGGCCTCAGAACATTAAACATGCAATAAATTGGACTTTGGAACAATGGTTTCCGTCAGCCACAATGGTGGTCATAACGATAGATGGAATATGAAAATGTATGTCATTTTTGTTTTATTATTAAAGGTCAACAGAGGACGTTATTATGAAAACATTGTACCTTTAAGAGTTTTCCAAGTATATGCCTGATGTTTATACATTGTACGTTGTGTGGAAAATATCCAAATCAAAGAGAATGTTTTGGTAAAGATGACATGTGAAGTTAGTGTCTAAAATTGGATTGGAGTAAAATCTAGGCCTTGTCCCTTAACTTGGTACGCCCAGAGAATTGCCCTAAAGGCGGCGACGCCCACTTCTGACCCGAGGGTATAAGACAGGAGACTGAAGAATTAAGATATTAGATTAACTGACCCCAGGCTGCAGCCACGGTCTAAATGGTCAACGAACCCCAAAATAAAACACAAGGTTGAAGACAAAGGAATCATTTTCTACCCAAGCTATTGATGAGTAGCTGTGTCTATGCGGGTGAATTCAAGCCGAACCACCTAGCCTCCAATCTTCATCGAATCGTGGTATCTACGCTGTTTCATTCCTAAGC
Source organism: Salmo trutta (assembly GCF_901001165.1). Taxonomy (NCBI): domain Eukaryota; kingdom Metazoa; phylum Chordata; class Actinopteri; order Salmoniformes; family Salmonidae; genus Salmo; species Salmo trutta. Next base: position 3,478,168 of record NC_042981.1, on the reverse strand, counting down.
TGTGAGCTCTGAGCTACAGAGCTGTCTGTCCTCAGACGACACTATCAGAGAAAGGGGGAGAAGTCAGACCATTAAGCCAAGAAGGACACTGACATCGTGAGGACAACCAGAGAGTTGCGCCGGAGAAGTGCGTCGTTGAGAAGCCTAAGCGACCCACGCGGAGCTTCCCTTTTGAGACCTCCAACACGTAATTACATCATTATATTCTGACCCATAAGAGCGGCAGTTCGGGGGAAGGCTAGGTTTTAAATAAGCATAGCTGACAAATGAACGCAAATGTATATTTCTCTCGTGTACTTTCTTTGTTTCTCTCTCTTTTAAATCCCCATTTTGGGTAATGCGCCATAGTGTGTTGGCCCGTTATACTAAGTCCTAATCAATAGCCTAGACTGTGTTTTGTGTATGTGTATTTTTATCATCATTTTAGCTTGCTAGTAAATAAATAATCAACTAAGATTGGTGTGGTAAACTCGTTGGTGGAGCCCGGGTTCGTGCAGATTCCCGGATTATGCGACGTTTAGAAATGAGACATTAGAGGAAATTGATTAATTAGCGACTGTTGTAAAATCGATATTCTGATATTCTTTGAGTTAATTTGGGAAATAGAAACTCAGTAAAACTAATTTTCCCATGGTGCCCCAGGTTAATGAGTTAATAATTGCTTGATTTATTGCTTGATTCATTTAATCACGCAATTATAAACTGTTAATCATTTGATGATCAACAGTCGTCACATTAACTAATACAACTTCACGACAACATTAAAACATGAAATGACCTATGGCATTGATAAGACCTCACTCAGAGATAAACAAAAATAATAAACATTCAAAATTGGTGAATATTTCCTTTAAACATCAATCAACTAACTCCAGATAGCAGTGCATCAGATATCCCTCTCTGCTCTACTAAACCCTGCTTCCTGTCCCACATAGACTCCTCCTGCAGGGTTCATCTCAGGTCTCTGATGTTTTAGATGTTCTCATAAGGAGGCAGCATCCCTCTATAAGATCACTGAGATGAGTTGATGAGAAGCCATCTGTAATTCATGTGGAGTGGTTTGTCTGTCTCATTCTTTCTGTCTCCTTAACAGTGAGTCAACATGATCAGAATTCTTATCTCCATCACCATGGGTTACACAGCCTGGGCTGCAGGTATTCAGATCATTGATTTCATCAACTACTAATATCCTCAATTGATAGTTTTTTTATCTTTCAGGTCAATATGTTTCTTTATATGTTGTTTCACCTTTTTCTTTCTCTCTCTCTCTCTCTCTCTCTCTCTCTCTCTCTCTCTCTCTCTCTCTCTCTCTCTCTCTCTCTCTCTCTCTCTCGCTCTCTGTCTCTTTCTCCAGGTTCTTCTCTCAGTAACCAGGTTCACCAGAGTCCTGCATCCCTGTACAAGAAACAGGGAAAGTCGGCTAAGACGGAGTGTTCACATAGTATATCAAGCTATAATCGTATCCTCTGGTACAAGCAATCCAACTACAGAGAATTAGTGTTTTTAGGATACATGCTATTGAAAGCTGGATATCCTGAGGCTGGATTTGATATAGAAGGAGATGCTAATGCAGGTGGTACCAGCACCTTAACCATCAATCAACTAACTCCAAATAGCAGTGCTGTGTATTACTGTGCTGCTAGTTTACACAGTGCATCAGATCTCCCTCTCTGCTCTACAAAAACCTCCTCCCTGGTGTACTGTAGACTAATCACACCTGTATTAACATCACACTGTATCTGACTCTGATTCAATGCCAAAACACTCACCAGCTGGTCTAACAGAAAGGGGAGGTTCCCTCTGATATACAGGAGACCATGATACAGTATGGTATGATATCATGTCTTTCCTGTAGGTGGAGTTACAGCTCAACAAATCCATGTGGACTCACCAGACACAGTACCACAGTAAACGATGGTATGTAGTAAGGAGTCTGAGAGTTGAAGATCCATGTCCTTTGAATGTTCATCTTGACTCAGTGTTGAACTATGAATCTTTCGCTGTTGGATATTTTTCACCTCTGAACGTGAATCTCTTCATTATTCTTGAACACAGATTAGATACCGTCTAAAATAATCTATAATTCCATATATTTCCTCAATGACTACAGTGGTTATAACAAACAGGTCTCTCTCTCCTCTTCTGTAACAGGTGAACTCCTCTGTTCCAGCGTTCTTCAGTCTCCATCTTCAGTATTTCAGAGTTCTGGAGAAACTGCTGTCCTGTCCTGTTTACACACTCTCCCCAGCTACAACACCATACTGTGGTATCAGCAGGTGGAACACACTCTCCCCAGCTACAACACCATACTGTGGTATCAGCAGGTGGAACACTCTCTCCCCAGCTACAACACCATACTGTGGTATCAGCAGGTGGAACACACTCTCCCCAGCTACAACACCATACTGTGGTATCAGCAGGTGAAGCTGCTCTAATATCCCAGCTGGCATTGAAGAATCGGCAAAAGTATATTACGCCGTATCCGTCTACCGGATTTAAGCCTACATGGCCGGCATCTTTCCAGAATCCCCCCAGAAGCGACCAAATGCAAATTTAAATTATTGTATTCAAATTTACCCAATTTAGTAATTAAAATATTACTTTTATAATTTTATACATATCCACAATAAAACATTTTGTGTCGGAGGAAACAACATACACCTGGTGAACGTGTGTGCGCCTGGCCCGCTACAAGAGTCGCTACAGCGTGATGGTACAAGGACATCCCTGCCATCCAAACCCTCCCCTAACTCGGACAACGCTGAGCTAATTGTGCGTCTCCTCATGGGTCTCCTGGTCGTGGCCGTCAAGGGTCTCAAATCAGCATCTGTAGCAACACAGTTTGCACTACGATGCAGTGTCTTAGACCGCTGTACCACTCAGGAGACTCCATCCACAAAGTTCTTAATGCTTATCAATTGCCTTACACAAAGTATCAAAATACTAAAATACTACACAGGACATATCCTGTTAGGGCTAGGGGGCAGTATTTACACGGCCGGATAAAAATTGTACCCGATTTAATCTGGTTACTACTCCTGCCCAGTAACTAGAATATGCATATAATTATTGTCTTTGGATAGAAAACACCCTAAAGTTTCTAAAACTGTTTGAATGGTGTCTGTGAGTATAACAGAACTCATATGGCAGGCAAAAACCTGAGAAGATTCCATGCAGGAAGTGGCCTGTCTGACAAGTTGTTGTTCTTCTTGCCTCTGTTTATTGAAGACTGAGGATCTTTGCTGTAACGTGACACTTCCTGCGGCTCCCATAGGCTCTCAGAGCCCGGGAAAAAGCAGAACGATATCGAGGCAGCCCCAGGCTGAAACACATTATCGCTTTTGACAAGTGGCCGATCAGAGGACAATGGGCTTAGGCGCGTGCCCGAGTTGACCCCATGCTTTATTTTCTTTCGTCTGTTTACCTAATTGCAGATTCCCGGTCGGAAAATTATCGCTTTTTTACGAGAAAAATTGCATAAAAATTGATTTTAAACAGCGGTTGACATGTTTCGAAGTACGGTAATGGAATATTTAGAATTTTTTTGTCACGAAATGCGTCGTGCGCGTGACCCTTATTTACACTTCGGATAGTGTCTTGAACGCACGAACAAAACGCCGCTGTTTGTATATAACTATGGATTATTTTGAACCAAACCAACATTTGTTATTGAAGTAGAAGTCCTGGGAGTGCATTCTGATGAAGAACACCAAAGGTAATCAAACTTTTCTAATAGTAAATCGGAGTTTGGTGAAGGCTAAACTTGCTGGGTGTCTAAATAGCTAGCCCGTGATGCCGGGCTATCTACTTAGAATATTGCAAAATGTGCTTTCACCGAAAAGCTATTTTAAAATCGGACATATCGAGTGCATAGAGGAGTTCTGTATCTATAATTCTTAAAATAATTGTTATGCATTTTGTGAACGTTTATCGTGAGTAATTTACTAAATTGTTAGTAAATTCGCCGGAAGTTTGCGGGGGGTACGCTAGTTCTGAACGTCACATGCTAATGTAAAAAGCTGGTTTTTGATATAAATATGAACTTGATTGAACAAAACATGCATGTATTGTATAACATAATGTCCCAGGTGTGTCATCTGATGAAGATCATCAAAGGTTAGTGCTGCATTTAGCTGTCTTCTGGGTTTTTGTGACATTATATGCTAGCTTGAAAAATGGGTGTCTGATTATTTCTGGCTGGGTACTCTGCTGACATAATCTAATGTTTTGCTTTCGTTGTAAAGCCTTTTTGAAATCGGACAGTGTGGTTAACGAGAGTCTTGTCTTTAAAATGCTGTAAAATAGTCATATGTTTGAGAAATTGAAGTAATAGCATTTCTAAGGTATTTGAATAACGCGCCACAGGATTCCACTGGCTGTTACGTAGGTGGGACGATTTTGTCCCGCCGGCCCTAGAGAGGTTAAAGAAATTTATTTTTAAATGTTAAATGTATTTTTTGATTACAGAAACAATGAGAAAAAATGGATAAATAAATAATGAAATGTTAATTATATAAAGCAGACCGTGTAATCATCTGCCAGAGAGTAGCCACATTGGCCCGAGCCCCAAGTAATACATTTGGGCCAGATAACTCACACCGGAATCCCCCAGAGACCCAAGTAATACTTTTGGGCCAGATAACCTCTCTTGGGTAGTGGGCAGTATTTTGACATCCGGATGAAAAGCGTTTTTTATATCGCAATTTCTGACTTTCGTGTCGCACCTGCCTGGTTGAAATATGTTTTTCATGTGTTTGTATGCAGGGAGCCTCCTCAGATATCCTCAGATTGCTGTCCTGAGCTGTCCTCAGATAATCGCATGGTTTGCTTTCGCCGTAAAGCCTTTTTGAAATCTGACACCACGGCTGGATTAACAAGAAGTTAAGTTATATTTGGATGTATTACACTTGTGTTTTTATGAAAGTTTAATATTTATAATACTGTAGTTAGAATTTCGCACTCTGCAAATTCAACGGATGCTGGCCAGGAGGGACGCTACCACCTGCCCATAAGAAGATAACTCACACCGGAGTCGGCACGAGCTCAATCCCCACATCCTAGCCATAAGTAATACTGCCGAAGGCGGCCCAGACTTGGGCCACATGACATCGGCCGAGTCTTACTCTCAGCTGGAATCGGCCCAGATCCACTGTGTTAGCTGGGATATCTACCATGATGGGGTATACATAAGCATGAACGTCAACAAGCAGTACAACATTACAGATAATAAACTTGATATCTCTAATATTGTATAGCTTTGGAATCGAGACATTACATACTTTCGAGGAAAATAGGAAAGTTTCTCATCTCATATTCTGACTTTGAGAAGGGTTTGCGTGATGTTTAGTTTAGCAACCGCGTGACGCAGCATAACAACATGAACGCGATTGGTCGATAGTCTGCTGGGTGGGGCGTTTGGTACACCAATGGGATTCCTACCTCCTTTCTCTAATATCTTTGGCAACGCTGTTTCAGCTGTTATGCTTGTTTTAGATGATGATTTAAAATGCATAGTTCATAAAAATCATTGTGCTGCCATATTTCTAGACCTTTCCAAGGCATTCAACACCATTGAACATTCCCTACTCATTCAAAAATGATTTGAAATGGGCCTGGACAATAAGTCTTGCAAATGGTTTAAGAGCTTTCTGACAGACAAGACACAATGTGTGCGTTCTGATGGTGTTGAGTCTAGTTATTAGGTGTACCGCAGGGGTCAGTATTGGGACCAGTTCTCTTTACTATTCATATTAATAATATTGGTCTTTGTATTAAATCCCTTCATATTAATCTGTATGCAGATGGTATGGTTATGTATGCCATAGCACCGATTGTTAAAGCTACAGTGCCTTCAGAAAGTATTTATACCCCTTGACTTCTTCCACATTTTGTTGTGTAAGAACCTGAATTCAAAATGGACTAAATAAATATATTTGTTCACCCATCTATACACATTACCCCTTAATGACAAAGTGAAAACATGTTTTATAAGTATTTAATTTACATAAGTATCCACACCTGTGAATCAATACTATGTAGAAGCACCTTTACAGCTGTGAATCTTTCTAGGTACGTCTCAAAGAGCTTTCCACACCTGGAATGTGCAATTTTTGCCCATTATTATTATTTTAAAAATTCTTCAAGCTCTGTCAAATTGGTTGTTAATCATTGCCATCAAAATAAAGAGAGTCACACACTCCATATATAAGCTCCCAATAATTTATTGGGGATTTACCAACGTTTCGGCATCACTTTGCATCGTCATGTTAATCAATGCTAGACAACCATTTTCAGGTCTTGCTATAGATTTTCATGCAGATTTATGTCAAAACTGTAGCTTTGCTTCTCAGGAACATTCTCTGTATTCTTGGTAAGCAAAGCGACTCCAGTGTAGATTTGGACTTGTGTTTTCAGTTATTGTACTGCTGAAAGGTATGTTTCAGCTCCCAGTGTTTGGTGAAAAGGAGACTGAACCACATTTTTCTCTAAGATTTTGCGACTGCTTAGCTCCACACTGTATTTTTATCCTAAGAAACTCACCAGTCCTTAAATATTACAAGCATTCGCATAACATGATGCAGCCACCACTATGCTTGAAAATATGGATAGTTGTACTCAGTAATGTGTTTTATTGGATTTGCCCCAAACATAACACAGTTGTCGCTATTGTGCTCTAATGTGACTAGAATGACGTTGTATGCACCATCCAACTTTCCGAGAAATAGACATGTATAATATCGGTAGAAAACTTACATTCTTGTTAATCTAACTGCAGTGTCCAATTAACAGTAGCAATTACAGTGAAAAAATACCATGCTATTGTTTGAGGAGAGTCCACAACAACAAAACACTTTTATCACGGCAACTGGTTTGATACATTCTCCTCTGAAGGTAAATTATGTACTTACATTCAGTAATCTTGCTCTGATTGGTCATCCTGAGGGTCCCAGAGATAAAATGTAGCATAGTTTTGTTTGATAAAAACCAGTATTAAGTTCTACAGTTTGACCCCACTGCTGTCTCTGGATCCACACCCACCCCGTCCGGCCATCTTGATGTGTGAATGTTAGTGTATAAGCTAATGATCCATCATGTATGACATTTCTGGGAGTGTGTAAACTTTAACTTGTTATTACCATATAATTTTTCTATGTTCTCTATAGTTATGTACTTGAAAATGTATCAATTGACCAAAATGGCACAGTTGGGCAAACCCCTGACAGACTTGATACAGAATATTGTGCAGAAATGTAATTCTTCAATGGATCAGTCTGAAACGTTACAAACCCACTACTGCCATATGGTGGATAACATCTATATTACACCTAGACTCCTATCTGAAGATATGGCCATTCTCTTGCATTTCAAAGATGAAACATTTTTTGGGAGGGGAAAACGCATGTTTTTTTTGTATTATCTTTTACCAGATATAATGTGTTATATTCTCCTACATTAATTTCACATTTCCACAAACTTAAAAGTGTTTCCTTTGAAATGGTACCAATAATATGCATATCCTTGCTTCAGGTCCTGAGCTACAGGCAGTTAGATTCAGGTATGTCATTTTAGGAGAACATTTAATAAAAGGGTCCGATCCATAATTTATTACACAGAACAAAACGTATAAGATCTCCAAAGCCTGTATTAACTTCTGACCTTATATCCCAAAACCCCATTATTTTCCCCCTTCATTTCTCCCATAGCAATGGTCAATGAACCAGAGGTAGAAAATGCTGACTCACTTCCGTGTTTTAGGACTACAAGCTGGCGAGCTCTATAGGATAGAATATAATATGTAAAGAGCTGATGGTCTCATCATGGACTGTAGGGGGACCTCTAACTTTAATAATGTGAATGTCTCTACAGTCTGAACCACTAATTAGCATGATGTATTCAGATGATCAGTCCCTCCCACTTCACTGACATGTTGAATATGGTGGAACCTGCCGTGGTCTACTGATTGGCATCTATTCATCTATGTGACACTCCTCTTGTTTTATATACATTGATACCAGACTCTTTCCAGCACTCTCACATATAACGTGATCAAACATGTTCACATTTCTCTTCACTGTTACTGTCTCACTGCTCTATGCTGCAGGTACAGTTTCATAATGTTTCATTTATTTAACCAGGAAAGTTAAGAACAAAATTCTTATTTACAATGAAAGAATCTCTAGTTGTCAATATTGATGTTTCCAAGCATATGTTCACTTCACCTGAGTCTTGATGTATTCAGGTCTAACTGTACCTAACTCTATTGATTTCATTCTAACTGTATCCTTACAGGTCTTGTTGAGGGGAATGAAGTCACTCAGATACCCACCATACTCTGGGGACTGAAAGACAGGGATGCTATGATGAACTGCAGTCACACATTGGATATAAGACACATCCAGATGTACTGGAACAGACAGCTTCCAGGAGAGGGAATGAAGCAGGTAGTTTACACTACTTCCAGTTCCAAACCTGAGTATTCAGGGGATTTCAGTGAAGACAAATTCTCAGCCAAGAAGACCGTAGTTGAGAGTGGATCTTTCACAGTGAAGAAGTTGGAGACAGGAGACAGCGGCATGTACTTCTGTGCTGTGAGCCAACACAGTGATACAGACAACAAGTACAGCTGTACAAAAACCCCAGTATTTCAACAGGATGTAATATAATATGTAAAGAGATGGTCTCATCACATACTGTAGGGGGACCTCTAACTCTAGTTCTTCTAATGTCTCTAGTTATTTCCCCTCTAGCCTGCCCCCCCTCTCTTTATACTCTCTCCTCTTTCCTCTCTCTCTCTCCCCCGCAACTCCCCCCCTCTATGTCTCTTTCTCCCCCACCCCATCTTTCTCTCTCCCCCTTTCACTGTCTCTCTCTCTCTCTCTCTCTCTCTCTCTCTCTCTCTCTCTCTCTCGCTCTCTCTGGCTTTCTCTCTCTCTCACTCTCTCTCTCTCTCTCTCGCTCTCTCTGGCTTTCTCTCTCTCTCTCTCTCTCTCTCTCTCTCTCTATATATATATATATATATATATATATATATGTCTATCTCTCTGCTTTCTCTCTTTCTCTCTCTTTTTGTTCCCTCACTTTTCTGGAGGAGGGAATACCCTGGGGGGTTTGTGGGTAACTATGATTGACTAGCTGAATATTTGGCTGGTTTCAAACTGCCAGTCCTCCCTCTACTTCTCTCTCTCTCTCTCTCTCTCTCTCTCTCTCTCTCTCTCTCTCTCTCTGTGACAGTCTTCTCCCCCCCATTTTTTGGTTCTTTGGACAAGATGAAGAACCCTTTACTAAAATCAGTTCTAAAGGTTAGAAATCAATGCTAACAAAAGCATTCCGTTTTAATGTGTTGATATCCATATTAATGATGCTGCTACATGATTTTGCCTGGTCAGTAAAATGTCTCACCAACATCTGACACCATTAGAAAGAGGAAGATTGAATTCATATTTTGCAACATTGTTGCCGAGGTCTGGTTAATACAAACCTGTGCTGTTACAAACTAAATGCTAGCTGGAAGCAAAAGGAAATACTGTGTTTAATAAAATCATACGCTCTTAGATAAAAAGGTTATATATAGAACCTTTTGGTCAATTAAACATTTTATTCACATTCAAAAAACAACTGTCAATCCATTCCACTGTTTTTTATTTAATAACAGAAGTCAGTTAAGAACAAATTGTTATTTACAATAACAGCCTAGGAACAGTGGGTTAACTGCCTTGTTCAGGGGAAAAACAACATATTTTTAACTTGTCAGCTCTGGGATTTGATCGTGCAATCTTTTGGTTACTAGTCCAACGCTCTAACCACAAGGCTACCTGCCACCCAGTGCTGACAATGGAAGAGGAAGGTGGTAAAACATGCAAGTAGCCTACCAATAAGCACATTCTTTCTCAATGTATTAAGGTAAGCAAAGTTGACTATTTAATTGAATATATGAAGTCATAGTCATATGATAAACTATAGGCTAGATAAATAAAGTAGAAACATTATTAGAATTTGAGCATGTTTGTGAGCTAGCTAGCAAACTAACTTAGCTAGCTCAATATAAAAAATATAGGCTACTTTAATTCGCCTCTAGTTATTTCCCCTCTAGCCTGCCCCCCCCCCTTTACACACTCTCCTCTCTCTCTCTCTCTCTCTCTCTCTCTCTCTCTCTCTCCCTCTCTCTCTCTCTCTCTCTCTCTCACCCTCTCTCTCTCTCTCTCTCTCTCTCTCTCTCTCTCTCTCTCTCTCTCTCTCTCTCTCTCTCTCTCTTCATCCATCCGTCCAGTAGAGAGTCAGTCATCATGACCAGAGCTTTCATCACGTTCACACTCTCACTGTTCAGGATAACAGCTAATAATAACATGTCTGTAGAATGTATGTAAATCCTGAAAACACTAGCAACTAACAGACGTGTCTAAATAATGATTCTTTCTGTTTTAAATATTATTTTATTGTTTTCTTCACAGGACGTTCTCTCTGCAGTAAAGTCCACCAGGTTCCCTCAGCACTATTGGGAAGTCCCAATGTTGCAGTGATACTGGTATGCAGCCATACTACTAGTTAATACAATACTATATTATAGTACCAGCAGTCAGTAGATGATACTAGTCTGAAACTGATTGGATATGTGTATTATAAAAGTCAGACAGTTGAAGGTTCATTTAAAGAGCATTTTGAAATCCTTGGAAATGGATCGAAAGAAGCATCTCTTCAGCTTGTGTTCTGACCTGAAGTCAGTGCAGTGTATTACTGTTCTGTCCTGAAGTCAGTGCAGCGTATTATTGTTCTGACCTGAAGTCAACACAGTGATGTATAGACCCTTCTCTCTTCTACAAACCCCCTTCTGATCCTTTACTCCATAACTGTAGTGTACATCAACACCCAGCAAACCTGCTATCCACCACTGTAGATGTCTGAGCACATGGAGGAAGTTGATATCAAACCTCTATACCAAATAATGTGCTTGTTGTTGTCTGAAGAAACGGTTCAGGTATTTCTTCAAATTACAGCCTATTTCTAGTGTGAAGACTTCAGAATCTATAACACAGATCAAATCTAAAGACTAAAAAAGACAAATACTTTCAATGATGTAGATACCGGTATGTTCCACAATACACCTTTAAGTTGAACAGGAGACCTGTAGGTGAACAAGGGATCTGCTTGAATATCAATACAACTTCTGACGTCAAAGTGATGTCATTTCCTTCCCCTCCGGCAGCTCAGTTCAGCTCCCCTTCTCTATTGACTTATTCTCCTCTCCCCCTATGGGCTCTGGTCTAAGGTAGTGCACTAGAAAGGGAATAGGGTGCCATTTGGGATGCTGACATACATTTGACACTCCCACTAGATGACATCACATCTCTGACTATCTGAAAACCCTTTCTCCTTGTCCATGTGACTCTTCTCTCCAGAACCATCAACATGATCAAGCTTCTCATACATGTAGCAACTCTACCACTATGGGTGACAGGTACTAAATCCCTCATGAAAGATAGATTTACTACTGAAATATATTGCTGTCTATATGCTGAGTAATTTTGTATATTTCATATTGTCTGTTTTCATCCACAGGGCTGTTACAAACAAACAAAGTTTACCAGACTCCTACTGCAATACTAAAAGGACCTGAAGATAAAGTTCAACTCACCTGCAGCCACACTGATCCAAATTACAACATGATACTGTGGTACCAACAGTCAGCCCAAAACACTGCTCTGAAACTCATTGGGTATGTGTGGAACACCAGTCCAACGGTGGAAGATTCTTTTAAAGGGCGTTTTAATGTCAGTGGAGATGCTGCAGCTAATAAAATGGCGTATCTACATTTTCCCAAACTGACAGAAGCTGAAGACAGTGCAGTGTATTTCTGTGCTGCTAGTGAAGCACAGTGTTTCACTATACCCTCTCTCCTCTACAAAAACCCTCTCTGATCCTCTCATATAATACTGACTACAGCTCTATACACCTGCACCTGTCTTCAACCACTTCAACAACACTTTGCTATGAACCATTTGATATCAAACAGATGGTAATGATACTGTTATAAGTGGCTAGTTTAGATCATTTATGTGCACTTCATCAGTTCTCCACCTGGATGGAGTTTTTCTCAACACACATTGGTCAAAAGTAGGGTGTCATTTGGGATTCAGATGCTTTTGGGATGGAAACGTGTGTTGGCCAGGGCCGGTGGTATGGGAGGACCCTAGGGGGTCTGAGACAGGGTCGGTGGTATTGGAGGGCCCTTGGGGGCCTGGGCCAGGGAATGTGGTATGGGAGAGCCCTTGGGGTCCTGGTCCTGGTGACCTTCTGTCTCCATATGTGTAGACCATGTATCTGATGCTGTCTGGACAAAAAGAGTATGGAGTGTCATACGTTTTATGTCCAGACATCATCAGATAAAAGGGCTACATACTGTATTGAGGGACTGAGCGTGGGTGAATGAATGTGTGTGTATATTTACATGTGTGCATGTGAAGAGTGTCAGTATCATCGTGTGTCTGAGTGGTAGAGACCTGAGGATGGCTGAGTGGTAGAGACCTGAGGATGGCTGAGTGGTAGAGACCTGAGGATGGCTGAGTGGTAGAGACCTGAGGATGGCTGAGTGGTGGAGACCTGAGGATGGCTGAGTGGTAGAGACCTGAGGATGGCTGAGTGGTGGAGACCTGGGGATGGCTGAGTGGTGGAGACCTGGGGATGGCTGAGTGGTGGAGACCTGGGGATGGCTGAGTGGTGGAGACTTGGAGATGGCTGAGTGGTGGAGTCTTGGGGATGGCTGAGTGGTAGAGACTTGGGGATGGCTGAGTGGTAGAGACTTGAGGATGGCTGGGATGGCTTAGTCACCAGGCAGACCACTGACAAACTGAGCTACAAAACTCTGCCCAGAGACAGGAGACGCCTCAATCCGCTTTCTGAAGGCTTTAGAGAGCCAATGGAAGCCTTAGAAAGTGCTACGTAAAAGCACAGATACTGTAGTTTCGATAGAGAACCAAAAGAAGAACTACATATTCTCAGACAGGCCACTTCCTGCTTGGAATTTTCTCAGGTTTTTGCCTGCCATATGAGTTCTGTTATACTCACAGACACCATTCAAACAGTTTTAGAAACTTCAGAGTGTTTTCTATCCAAATCTACTAATAATATGCATATTCTCGTTTCTAGGCAAGAGTAGTAACCGGTTTAAATCGGGTACGTTTTTCATCCGGCCGTGAAAATACTGCCCCCTATCCTAGAAAGGTTAACGAGGGTCTTGTCTTTAAAATGGTGTAAAATAGTCGTATGTTTGAAAAATTGAAATTATTGCATTTTTGAGGTTTTTGTATTTTGCGCCACGTTCTTCCATTGGATATTGTCGAGGCGTTCCGCTAGATGTAAGAAGTTAAAGTTAGCAGGCTGGGGCTAGTAGAAGCTCCTGCTCCGACGTCCAGCAAAGGTCGGTTAGGGGCACAGCGGATGGAGTTACGTCGGCAGACCAGTCGTGCTGGAATGGAGGGGCTTCGTATCGACAAAGGGTCCAGGCCAGTTGGCGAAAGAGGTATTGTGGTTGTAGTAATTTTGTTTGCTAGCCGGGAGATGCGCTTGGCTCACGGCTAACTGGTGCTAGCTTCAGGACAGGGGCGTTAGCCACTATAGCTACTCGGTAGCAGCTAGCAGGCAGCGATGATCCGATGCAAAGGTCCAGAGCTTTCAGCAAGGATCCGGTGGACTAGTGGAGTTCTAGCCGTGTTGGGGAAGAGTCCGGGAGGCATCAGCTGTGTAGCTGAGTGATCATAGGGTCCACTGAGCGGGCCGGGAGGTTAAAACATGAAATAACCCATGGCATTGATAATACCTCACTCAGAGATCCACAAAAATAATATAACATTCAAAATGAGTGAATATTTCCTTTAACCATCAATCAACTACCTCCAGATAGCAGTGCATCAGATCTCCCTCTCTGCTCTACTAAACCCTGCTTCCTGTCCCACATAGACTCCTCCTGCAGGGTTCATCTCAGGTCTCTGATGGTTTAGATGTTCTCATAAGGAGGCAGCATCCCTCTCTAAGATCACTGAGATGAGTTGATGAGAAGCCACCTCTAATTCATGTGGAGTGGTTTGTCTGTCTCATTCTTTCTGTCTCCTTAACAGTGAGTCAACATGATCAGAATTCTTATCTCCATCACCATGGGTTACACAGCCTGGGCTGCAGGTATTCAGATCATTGATTTCATCAACTGCTACTTTCCTCAGTTGATTGGTTTTATGTTTCAGGTGAATATGTTTCTTTATTTGTTGTTTCACCTCTTTGTTTCTGTCTGTCTCTCTTTCTGTCTCTCTCTGTCTGTCTTTCTCTGTTTCTCTCTGTCTCTCCCTCTCACTCTCTCTGTCTCTCTGTCTCACACTCTCTCTCTCTGTCTCACTCTCTCTCTCTCTGTCTCTCTGTGTCACTCTCTCTATCTCGATCTCTCCAGGTTCTTCTCTCAGTAGCCAGGTTCACCAGAGTCCTGCATCCCTGTACAAGAACCAGCGAGAGTCGGCTAAGACGGAGTGTTCACATAGTATATCAGGCTACAATCGTATCCTCTGGTACAAGCAATCCAAATTCAGAGAATTAGTGTTTCTAGGATACATGATAGCGAAAACTGCAAATCCTGAGGTTGGATTTGATATAGAAGGAGATGCTAGTGCAGGTGGTACCAGCACCTTAACCATCAATCAACTAACTCCAAATAGCAGTGCTGTGTATTACTGTGCTGCTAGTTTACACTGCATCAGATCTCCCTCTCTGCTCTACAAAAACCTCCTCCCTGGTGTACTGTAGACTAATCACACCTGTATTAACATCACACTGTATCTGACTCTGATTCAATGCCAAAACACTCACCAGCTGGTCTAACAGAAAGGGGAGGTTCCCTCTGATATACAGGAGACCATGATACAGTATGGTATGATATCATGTCTTTCCTGTAGGTGGAGATACAGCTCAACAAATCCATGTGGACTCACCAGACACAGTACCACAGTAAACTATGGTGTGTAGTAAGGAGTCTGAGAGTTGAAGATCCATGTCCTTTTGAATGTTCATCTTGACTCAGTGTTGAACTAAGAATCTTTCACTGTTGGATATACTCCTGCGCCCGGCACACCACAGGAGTCACAACAGCATGACGGGACAAGGACATCCCTGCCATCCAAACCCTCCCTAACTCGGACAACGCTGAGCCAATTGTGCGTTGCCTCATGGGTCTCCCGGTGGAGTCCATCACGGGTCTCGAACCAGCATCTGTAGCAACACAGTTTGCACTACAATGCAGTGTCTTAGACCGCTGCACCACTCAGGAGACTCCATCCACAAAGTTCTAAATGCTTATCAATTGCCTTGCACAATGTATCAAAATACTAAAATACTACACAGGACTCTTAAAGAATTTCATTTAAATGTTAATTGTATTTTTTGATCACAGAAACAATGAGAAAATATGGAAGAATAAATAATGAAATGTAATTATATAAAGCAGCCCGTGTAATCATCTGCCAGAGAGTAGCCACAATCAGCCCGAGCCCCAAGTAAAACATTTGGGCCAGATTACTAACACCGGAATCGGCCCGAACTCAATCCCCGCATCCTCGCCATAAGTAGTACTGCTGAAGGCGGACCAGACTCGGGCCACATGATGTCGGCCGAGTCTGACTCTCAGCTGGAATCGGCCCAGATCCACTGTGCTAGCTGGGATATCTACCATGATGGGGTATACATAAGCATGGATTTCATCAACAACAAGTACAACATTACAGATAATAAACTTGATATCTCTAATATTTTGTAGCTTTGGAATCATGACATTACATACTTTCGAGGAAAATAGAAAAGTTTCTAGACTCATATCCTGACTTTGAGAAGGGATTGCGTGATGGTTAGTTTAGCAACCGCATGACGCAACATGACAACATCAACTCGATTGGTCGATAGTCTGCTGGGTGGGGCATTTTGAACACCAATGGGATTCCAATCTCCTTTCTCTAATGTCTTTGGCAACGCTGTTTCAGCTGTTATGCTTGTTTTAGATGATGATTTAAATTGCATAGATCATAAAAATCATTGTGCTGTCATATTTCAAGACCTTTCCAAGGCATTCAACACCATTGAACATTCCCTACTCATTCAAAAACTATCTGAAATGGGTCTGGACAATAAGTCTTGCAAATGGTTTAAGAGCTTTCTGACAGACAGGACACAATGTGTGCATTCTGATGGTGTTGAGTTTAGTTTCCTCGATATTAGGTGTACCACAGGGGTCAGTATTGGGACCAGTTCTCTATTCTATTCATATTAATAATATTGGTCTTTGTATTAAATCCATTCATATTAATCTGTATGCTGATGATATGGTTATGTATGCCATAGCACCTATTGTTGATTAGGGCTAGGTGTCCCGCTAGCGGGACAAAGCCGACAACATCCGGTGAAATTGGAGGGCGCGCAATTCAAATAAATATTCATAATATTAAACATTCATGAACATACAAGTGTCTTATATAATTTAAAAGCTTATCTTCCTGTTAATCTAAATGCGTTGTCAGATACCAAAAAGGCTTTACGGCGAAAGCATACCATGAGATTGTCTGAGGATGGCGCCCCACATCAACATATTTTTTAACCAGCACAGGCTTCACAAAATCACAAATAGCGATTAAATAAATCACTTACCTTTGAAGATCTTCCTCTGTTTGCAATCCCAAGGGTCCCAGCTACAACATGAATGGTCGTTTTGTTCAATAAAATCCTTCTTTATATCCCAAAAAGTCAGTTTAGTTGGTGCCATTGATTTCAGTAATCCACTCGTTCAACAGGCAGACAAAGGAGTCCAAAAAGCAACCGCTAAACTACGTCCAAACAAGTCAAACGATATTTCTATTTAATCCTCAGGTACACTAAAATTTAAATAAACTATAATATTTCACACGGAAAGAAGTATGTTCAATAGGAAAGGCAAATTCATAAGCGTTCGCCATCTGCCTCTCACGCTGAAAGACTAACAAAAACTCCAAATACTTGTTCGTTTTTCAAAAAAGAAGCCTGAAACCTTGAAAAGACTATTGATATATAGTGGAAGCCATTGGAATTGCAATCTGGGTGACGGACATGCGTAGAAACAATAGGTTTACATAATAAGAGCCTGGGAGCTCAAAGGAATAATTTCTGTTCGGATTTTCTTCAGATGTTCGCCTGCCATGTCAATTCTGTTATAGTCTCAGACATTATTTTAACAGTTTTATGAACTTCAAAGTGTTTTCTATTCAAGGTTACCAATTATATGCATATCCTGGCTTCTGGGCCTGAGAAACAGGCAGATTACTTTGGGCACGTCAGTCAGGCATAAATTCAGGAAACTAGACCCTTGCCCAGAGAGGTTTTAAGTTATTGCACAGAACAAAACGTATAAGATCTCCAAAGCCTGTGTTAACTTCAGACCTTATATCCCAAAACCCCATTATTTCCCCCTTCATTTCTCCCATAGCAATGGTCAACGAACCAGAGGTAGAAAATGCTGACTCATTTCTGTGTTTTAGGACTTCAAGCTGGCGAGCTCTATAGGATAGAATATAATATGTAAAGAGCTGATGGTCTCATCATGGACTGTAGGGGGACCTCTAACTTTAATAATGTGAATGTCTCTACAGTCTGAACCACTAATTAGCATGATGTATTCAGATCATCAGTCCCTCCCACTTCACTGACATGTTGAAAATGGTGGAACCTGCCGTGGTCTACTGATTGTCATCTATTCATCTATGTGACACTCCTCTTGTTTTATATACATTGATACCAGACTCTTTCCAGCACTCTCACATATAACGTGATCAAACATGTTCACATTTCTCTTCACTGTTACTGTCTCACTGCTCTGTGCTGCAGGTACAGTTTCATAATGTTTCATTTATTTAACCAGGAAAGTTAAAAGAACAACATTTTTATTTACAATGAAGGACTTCTCTAGTTATAGATATTGATGTTTCCAAGCATATGTTCACTTCACCTGAGTCTTGATGTATTCAGGTCTAACTGTACCTAACTCTATTGATTTCATTCTCACTGTATCCTTACAGGTCTTGTTGAGGGGAGTGAAGTCACTCAGATACCCACCATACTCTGGGGACTGAAAGACAGTGATGCTCCGATGAACTGCAGTCACACTAAGGGTCTAAGCTACTTCCAGATGTACTGGTACAGACAGCTTCCAGGAGAGGGAATGAAGCAGGTAGTTTACACTACTTCCAGTTCCAAACCTGAGTATTCAGAGGATTTCAGTGAAGACAAATTCTCAGCCAAGAAGACTGTAGTTGAGAGTGGATCTTTCACAGTGAAGAAGTTGGAGACAGGAGACAGCGGCATGTACTTCTGCGCTGTGAGCCAACACAGTGATACAGACAACAAGTACAGCTGTACAAAACCCCAGTATTTCAACAGGATGTAATATAATATGTAAAGAGATGGTCTCATCACATACTGTAGGGGGACCTCTAACTCTAGTTCTTCTAATGTCTCTAGTTATTTCCCCTCTAGCCTGCCCCCCTCTCTTTATACTCTCTCCTCTTTCCTCTCTCTCTCTCCCCCGCAACTCCCCCCCTCTATGTCTCTTTCTCCCCCACCCCATCTTTCTCACTCCCCCTTTCACTGTCTCTCTCTCTCTCTCTCTCTCTCTCTCTCTCTCTCTCTTTCTAACTGATTGGATATGTGTATTATAAAAGTCAGACAGTTGAAGGTTTATTTAAAGAGCACTCTGAAATCCTTGGAAATTGTTTGAAATAAGTATGTTTTCAAAATCTTAGAGGCCCTGAAGTCAGTGCAGTAGATTACTGTTCTGACCTGAAGTCAGTGCAGTGTATTACTGTTCTGACCTGAAGTCAGTGCAGTGTATTAGTGTTCTGACCTGAAGTCAGTGCAGTGTATTACTGTTCTGACCTGAAGTCAACACAGTGATGTAGATACCCTTCTCTCTTCTACAAAACTCCATTCTGATCCTTTACTCCATAACTGCAGTGTTCATCAACACCCAGCACAACCTGCTATCCACCGCTGTAGATGTCTGAGCACATGGAGGAATTTGATATCAATCCTCTATACCAAATCATGTGTTTAATGTTGTTATCTTGAAGAAACAGTTCAGGTATTTCTTAAAATTATATCCTATTTCTAGTGTGATGACTGCAGAATCTATAACACAGATCGAATCTAAAGACCAAAAAAGACAAACCCTTTCAATGATGTAGATACCGGTATGTTCCACAATACACCTTTAAGTTGAACAGGAGACCTGTAGGTGAACAAGGGATCTGCTTGAATATCAACACAAGTTCTGATGTCAAAGTGATGTCATTTCCTTCCCCTCCGGCAGCTCAGTTCAGCTCCCCTTCTCTATTGACTTATTCTCCTCTCCCCCCTATGGGCTCTGGTCTAAAGTAGTGCACTAGAAAGGGAATAGGGTGCCATTTGGGATGCTGACATACATTTGACACTCCCACTAGATGACATCACATCTCTGACTATCTGAAAACCCTTTCTCCTTGTCCATGTGACTCTTCTCTCCAGAACCATCAACATGATCAAGCTTCGTCATACATGTAGCAACTCTATCCACTATGGGTGACAGGTACTAAATCCCTCATGAAAGATAGATTTACTACTGAAATATATTGCTGTCTATATGCTGAGTAATTTTGTATATTTCATATTGTCTGTTTTCATCCACAGGGCTGTCACAAACAGACAAAGTTCACCAGACTCCTACTGCAATACTAAAAGGACCTGAAGATAAAGTTCAACTCACCTGCAGACACACTGATCCAAATTACTACATGATACTGTGGTACCAACAGTCAGCCCAAAACACTGCTCTGAAACTCATTGGGTATGTGAGATACACCATTCCAACGGTGGAAGATTCCTTTAAAGGGCGTTTTAATGTCAGTGGAGATGCTGCAGCTAATAAAATGGTGTATCTACATTTTCCCAAACTGACAGAAGCTGAAGACAGTGCAGTGTATTTCTGTGCTGCTAGTGAAGCACAGTGTTTCACTATACCCTCTCTCCTCTACAAAAACCCTCTCTGATCCTCTCATATAATACTGACTTACAGCTCTATACACCTGCAACCTGTCTTCAAACACTTACAACACACTTTGCTATGAACCATTTGATATCAAACAGATGTAATGATACTGTTATAAGTGGCTAGTTTAGATGGTTTAGGTGCACTTCCTCAGTTCTCCACCTGGAGGGAGTGGTTTCTCACACACATTTAGAAGATTCTGTATAGTGCCACTTTATGGCCCTGGTCATTTGGGATTCAGATGTTTCTAAATGTGTGTGGGACAGTATGGGTGCCTGGGCCAGGGAATGTGGCATGGGAGGGCCCTTGGGGGCCTGGTCCTGGAGACCCTCTGTCTCCATATGTGTAGACCATGTATCTGATGCTGTCTGGACAAAAAGAGTACGGAGTGTCATACTTTTTCTGTCCAGACATCATCAGACACAAGGGCTACATACTGTATTGAGTGACTGATTATGGGTGAATGAGTGTGTGTGTATATATCTATGTGTGTATGTGAAGAGTGTCAGTATCAGTGTGTCTGGCTGAGTGGTAGAGACCTGAGGATGGCTGAGTGGTAGAGACCTGAGGATCGCTGAGTGGTGGAGACCTGAGGATGGCTGAGTGGTGGATACCTGAGGATGGCTGAGTGGTGGAGACCTGAGGATGGCTGGGATAGCTTAGTCACCAGGCATACCACTGACAAACTGAGCTACAAAACTCTGGCCAGAGGACAGGAGGACGGCCTCAATCCACTTTCTGAAGGCTTTAGAGAGCCAATGGAAGCCTTAGAAAGTGCTACGTAAAAGCACAGATACTGTAGTTTCGATAGAGAACCAAAAGAAGAACTACAAATTCTCAGAACAGGCCACTTCCTGCTTGGAATTTTCTCAGGTTTCTGCCTGCCATATGAGTTCTGTTTATACTCACAGACACCATCAAACAGTTGTAGAAACTTCTGAGGGTTTTTCTATCCAAATCTACAAATATATGCATATTCTCGTTTCTGGGCAAGAGTAGTAACCGGTTTTAAATCGGGTATGTTTTTCATCCGGCCGGGAAATACTGCCCCCTATCCTAGAAGGTTAACGAGAGTCTTGTCTTTAAAATGGTGTAAATAGTCGTATGTTTGAAAAAATGTTATCATTTTTGAGGTTTTTGTATTTTGCGCCACGTTCTTCCATTGGATATTGCGAGGCGTTCCGCTAGCGGAACCCCTAGATGTAAGAAGTTAACCTGTTAGGGTATAGGGGGCAGTATTGAGAATTTTTTTGAAAAAATATGTGCCCATTATTTATTCATGTTCTGGTTAAAAAAGGCCCTAATGATTTATGCGATACAACGTTTGACATGTTTGAACGAACGGAAATATATTTTTTCCGTTCGGGAAGTGAAGTGAAGTCCGGCTGGCTTAGATCATGTGCTACAACACGGAGGTTTTTGGACATAAATGATGAGCTTTTTTGAACAAAACTACATTCGTTATGGACCTGGGATTCTTTGGAAGTGACATCTGATGAAGAGAATCAAAGGTAATGGATTATTTACATAGTATTTTCGATTTTAGATCTCTCCAACATGGCGGTTAGTCTGTATCGCAATGCGTATTTTTCTTGCGCAGTGCTCAGATTATTGCAAAGTGTGATTTCCCAGTAAGGTTAATTTTAAATCTGGCAAGTCCATTGCGTTCAAGAGATGTAAATCTATAATTCTTTGATTGACATTATAATATTTTACCAATGTTTTCTAATATTAATTAATTATTTTGTTCGCATGACTTGACTGCCGGTATTGGAGGGAAACGATTTCCTGAACATCAACGCCATAGTAAAACGCTGTTTTTATATATAAATATGAACTTGATAGAACTAAAAATGCATGCATTGTCTAACATAATGTCCTAGGAGTGTCATCTGATGGAGATTGTAAAAGGTTAGTGCATAATTTTAGCTGATTTTATGGTTTTGGTGACGCCTGTCTTTGAATCGACAATGCATTACACACAGCTATTGTCAATGTACTCTCCTAACATAACCTAACTTCATGCTTTCCCCGTAAAACCTTTTTGAAATCGGACAACGTGGTTAGATTAAGGAGATGTTTATCTTTCAAAGGGTGTAAGTTAGTTGTATGTTTGAGAAATTTAAATTTTGACATTTATTTGGTTTCAAATTTGCCGCTCTTGAAATGCACCTGCTGTTGATAGGGTGCGCCACGGGTGGCACGCTAACGTCCCACATAGCCCAGAGAGGTTAACCTGTCTAGGATAGGGGGCAGTATTTGCACGGCCGGATAAAAAACGTACCCGATTTAATCTGGTTACTCCTCCTGCCCAGTAAATAGAATATGCCTATAATTGTTTGATTTGGATAGGAAACACCCTAAAGTTTCTAAAACTGTTTGAATGGTGTCTGTGAGTATAACAGAACTCATATGGCAGTCAAAACCCTGAGACAAATCCTGACAGGAAACTGAAATCTCATGTGTGGATATCACTTCAAACATTTGCCATTGAAACACACAGGGGGTTATGAATCATTTAGCACTTCCTATGGCTTCCACTACATGTCCCCAGTCTTTACAAAGTGGTTTGAGTCCTCTATGGTAGAAACTGACCCAAAGAGAGGCTGTTGATATTGGTCACAGGGGATGGGCCATTACCATTGTGACGTCGGCGCCCATGGCTACTCTCCCTTTTCGAAACGTTTTGAAAGACAATGCAACCGTCCCCATGGAATCTTATTGGAGCTCTAGTTGAAAAACGGCCAAAAGATTTATGTTATACAACGTTTGACATGTTTGAACGAACTTAAATATATTTTTTTGCTCATTCCTGACGACAAGTCCGACGCACACGTTACATTTTCAGTAGCCTTCGGAGCGCGCTAACACTATTGGGACATAAATTATTAACTTTTTCGAACAAAACTACATTTGTTATGGACCTGGTATTCCTAGAAGTGCCTTCTGATAAAGATAATCAAAGGTAAGGGATTATTTACAATAGTATTTTTGATGGTTGATCGTTCCAAGATGGCTCAAAACATGTATAGCCTAGACTATTTTTCATACCACGTCGTTTATTGCAAAGTGTGATTTCCCAGTAAAGTTATTTTTAAATCTGGCAAAGCGATGGCATACAAGACATGTTAATATATAAGTCTTTGAATGACAATATTTCATTTTAACAATGTTTTCGAATAGTAATTTTGTAAATTGTAGCGCTAATTCACCGGAAGCATTTGAGGGAAAAGATTTTCTGAACGTCACGCGCCGATGTAAAATGCTGTTTTTATATATAAATATGAACTTTATCGAACACAAAATGCATGTATTGTGTAACATGATGTCCTAGGAGTGTCATCTCATGAAGGTTGTCAAAGGTTAATGCTGCATTTAGCTGTGTTTTGGGTATTTGTGATGCATCTAGTTGCTTTGAAAATGGCTGTGTGATTATTTCTGGCTGGGTACTCTGCTGACATAATCTAATGTTTTGCTTTTGCTGTAAAGCCTTTTTGAAATCGGACAACGTGGTTCGATTCAGGAGAGGTGTATCTATAAAACGGTGTAAAATAGTCATATGTTTGAGAAATTGAAGTTATAGCATTTATGAGGTTTTGCATTTCGCGCGACGCGATTCCACTGGCTGTTGATTAGGGTGGGAAGCAAGCGTCCCACTGGCCCAGAGAGGTTAAAGTTAGCAGGCTGGGGCTAGTAGAAGCGCCTGCTCCGACGTCCAGCAAAGGTCTGTTCGGGGCACAGCGGATGGAGTTACGTCGGCAGACCAGTCGTGGTGGAACGGCGGGGCTTCGTGTCGACAAAGGGTCCAGGCCAGTTGGAGAAAGAGGTATTGTGGTTGTAGTAATTTTGTTTGCTAGCCGGGAGATGCGCTTTGCTCACGGCTAACTTGTCCTAGGTTCAGGAAAATAGCCACTATAGCCACTCGGTAGCAGCTAGTTAGCAGCGATGATCCGATGCAAAGGTCCAGAGCTTACGGCAAGAATCCGGTGATGTAGTGGCTTCTAGTCGTGTTAGTGAAGAGTCCGGGAGGCATCAGCTGTGTAGCTGAGTAATCACTGAGCGGGCCGGGAGGTGGGCCACTCTTTATCACTTTATCACAGTACTACGTCATACCGGACGAATGTCTGCCTGCTTGACTGCAAATAACTCAGATACACATTAAAACATGAAATGACCCATGGCATTGATAAGACCTCACTCAGAGGTCCACAAAAATAATATAACATTCAAAATGGGTGAATATTTCCTTTAACCATCAATCAACTAACTCCAGATAGCAGTGCATCAGATCTCCCTCTCTGCTCTACTAAACCCTGCTTCCTGTCCCACATAGACTCCTCCAGCAGGGTTCATCTCAGGTCTCTGATGTTTTAGATGTTCTCATAAGGAGGCAGCATCCCTCTATAAGATCACTGAGATGAGTTGATTAGAAGCCACCTGTAATTCATGTGGAGTGGTTTGTCTGTCTCATTCTCTTCCTTAACAGTGAGTCAACATGATCAGAATTCTTATCTCCATCACCATGGGTTACACAGCCTGGGCTGCAGGTATTCAGGTCATTGATTTCATCAACTACTAATATCCTCATTTGATTTTTTTTAGATGTTTCAAGTCAATATCTTTCTTTATATGTTGTTTCACCTCTTTCTGTCTCTCTCTCTCTTTCTTTCTCTCTCTCTGTCTCTTTCTCCAGGTTCTTCTCTCAGTAACCAGGTTTACCAGAATCCTGCATCCCTGTACAAGAACCAGGGAAAGTTGGCTAAGATGGAGTGTTCACATAGTATATCAGGCTATGATCGCATCCTCTGGTACAAGCAATCCAACTACAGAGAATTTGTGTTTTTAGGATACCTGAATGGGAAAATTGGATTTCCAGAGGCTGGATTTGATATAGAAGGAGATGCTAATGCAGGTGGTACCAGCACCTTAACCATCAATCAACTAACTCCAAATAGCAGTGCTGTGTATTACTGTGCTGCTAGTTTACACAGTGCATCAGATCTCCCTCTCTGCTCTACAAAAACCTCCTCCCTGGTGTACTGTAGACTAATCACACCTGTATTAACATCACACTGTATCTGACTCTGATTCAATGCCAAAACACTCACCAGCTGGTCTAATAGAAAGGGGAGGTTCCCTCTGATATACAGAAGACCATGATACAGTATGGTATGATATCATGTCTTTCCTGTAGGTGGAGTTACAGCTCAACAAATCCATGTGGACTCACCAGACACAGTACAACAGTAAACTATGATGTGTAGTAAGGAGTCTGAGAGTTGAAGATCCATTTCCTTTTGAATGTTCATCTTGACTCAGTGTTGAACTAAGAATCTTTCACTGTTGGATATTTTTCACCTCTGAACATAAATGTCTTCATTATTCTTGATCACAGATTAGATACCGTTGAAAAAAATCTATAATTCCATATATTTCCTGAATGACTACAGTAGTTATAACAAAAAGGTCTCTCTCTCCTCTTCTGTAACAGGTGAACTCCTCTGTTCCAGCGTTCTTCAGTCTCCATCTTCAGTATTTCAGAGTTCTGGAGAAACTGCTGTCCTGTCCTGTTTACACACTCTCCCCAGCTACAACACCATACTGTGGTATCAGCAGGTGGAACACACTCTCCCCAGCTACAACACCATACTGTGGTATCAGCAGGTGGAACACACTCTCCCCAGCTACAACACCATACTGTGGTATCAGCAGGTGGAACACACTCTCCCCAGCTACAACACCATACTGTGATATCAGCAGGTGGAACACACTCTCCCCAGCTACAACACCATACTGTGGTATCAGCAGGTGGAACACACTCTCCCCAGCTACAACACCATACTGTGGTATCAGCAGGTGAAGCTGCTCTGATATATCTACCATGATGGGGTATAGCTAGAGACTGAATCTGCTCTGATATATCTACCATGATGGGGTAAACCTAGAGACTGAAGCTGCTCTGATATATCTACCATGATGGGGTAGACCTAGAGATTGAAGCTGCTCTGATATATCTACCATGATGGGGTAGACCTAGAGATTGAAGCTGCTCTGATATATCTACCATGATGGGGTAGACCTAGAGATTGAAGCTGCTCTGAAATCCCAGCTAGCAACGATGAATCACCACAAGTACATCGGGCCGTGTCCGTTTACCGGAATTCAGCCTTACTTTGCCGGAATCTTACCAGAATCCCCACAGAAGCGACCTGAAGCAAATGTATACAAAATTACCCGATTTCTTCATTTTAAATATGACTTTTACACATTTGACACATAGAAATTATACATATCCACATAAAAACATTTTGTCTCGGAGTAAACACCATACACCTGTTGACCGTGTCAGCCTGCATGCAATTGGCCTGCCACAGGAGTCTCTACAGCGTGATGGGACAAGGACATCCCTGCCGGCCAAACCCTCCCCTAACTCAGACGACGCTGAGCCAATTGTGCTTCGCCTCATGGGTCTCCCGGTGGCATCCGGCACGGGTCTCGAAGCAGCATCTGTAGCAACACAGTTTGCACTACGATGCAGTGTCTTAGACCGCTGCACCACTCAGGAGGCTCCATCCACAAAGTTCTAAATGCTTATCAATTGCCTTGCACAATGTATCAAAATACTAAAATACTACACAGGACTCTTAAAGAATTTCATTTAAATGTTAAATGTATTTTTTGATCACAGAAACATTGATAAAATATGGATAAATAAATATTGAAATGTTAATTATATAAAGCAGCCCGTGTAATCATCTGCCAGAGAGTAGCCACATTGGCCCGTGCCCCAAGTAATACATTTGTCCAGATAACTCTCATCGGAATCGGCCCGAGTTCAATCCCCGCATCCTCGCCATAAGTAATACTGCTGAAGGCGGCCCAGACTCGGGCCACATGACGTCGGCCGAGTCTGACTCTCGGCTGGAATCGGCCAAGATCCACTGTGATAGCTGGGATATGTACCATGATGGGGTATACATAAGCATGAATTTCATCAACAAGAAGTACAACATTACACGTAATAAACTTGATATCTGTATTATTGTGTAGCTTTGGAATCGTGACATACTTTCGAGGAAAATAGGAAAGTTTCTTGACTCATATCCTGACTTTGAGGGATGATTGCGTGATGGTTAGTTTAACAACCGCGTGACGCAGCATGACAACATGAAAGCGATTGGTCGATAGTATGCTGGGTGGGGCGTTTGGTACACCAATTGGATTCCTATCTCCTTTCTCTTATATCTTTGGCAACGCTGTTTCAGCTGTTATGCTTGTTTTAGATGATGTGTTAAATTGCCTAGATCATAAAAATCATTGTGCTGCCATATTTCTAGACCTTTCCAAGGAATTCAACACCATTGAACATTCCCTACTCATTCAACAATTGTCTGAAATGGGCCTGGACAATAAGTCTTGCAAATGGTTTAAGAGCTTTCTGACAGACAGGACACAATGTGTGCGTTCTGATGGTGTCGAGTCTAGTTTCCTCGATTTTAGGTGTACCACAGGGGTCAGTATTGGGACCAGTTCTCTTTACTATTCATATTAATAATATTGGTCTTTGTTATAATCCCTTCATATTAATCTGTATGCAGATGGTTGGTTATGATGCCATAGCTGATTGTGATTATGGCTAGGTGTCCCGCTAGAGGGACAAAGCCGACCAATCCGGAAATGTGAAATGGAGGCGCGCAATTCAAATAATATTCGTAATATTAAACATTCATGAACATACAAGTGTCTTATATCATTTAAAAGCTTAACTTCCTGTTAATCTAACTGCGTTGTCAGATTCCAAAAAGGCTTTACGGCGAAAGCATACCATACGATTGGTATGCTTTTGTGAAGCCAGCAGAGGCTTAACAAAATCACAAATAGCGATGAAATAAATCACTTTCCTTTGAAGATCTTCCTCTGTTTGCAATCCCAAGGATCCCAGCTACAACATGAATGGTCGTTTTGTTCAATAAAATCCTTCTTTATATCCCAGAAAGTCAGTTTAGTTGGTGCCATTGATTTCAGTAATCCACACATTCAACAGGCAAACAAAGGAATCCAAAAAGCAAGCGCTAAACTTTGTCCAAACAAGTCAAACAATGTTTTTATTTAATCCTCAGGTACTCTAAAATGTAAATAAACTATAATATTTCACACGGAAAGAAGTATGTTCAATAGGAAACGCAAATTCATATGCGCACGCCATCTGCCTCGCATGCCGAAAGACTGATTTGCTTCAGGTGGTAACCTAAGAAAAACTCCAAATACTTGTTCGTTTTTCAAAAAAGAAGCCTGAAACCTTGAATAAAGACTGTTGACATATAGTGGAAGCCATATAGTGGAAGCAATCTGGATGACAGACATGCATAGAAACAATAGGTTTACATAATAAGAGCCTGGGAGCTCAAACAAATCATAATTTCTGGTCGTATTATCTTCAGATGTTCGCCTGCCATATCAATTCTGTTATAATCTCAGACATTATTTTAACAGTTTTAGAAACTTCAAAGTGTTTTCTATTCAAGGTTACCAATTATGTGCATATCCTGGCTTCTGAGCTTGAGTAACAGGCAGACTACTTTGGGCACGTCAGTCAGGCAGAAATTCAGGAAACTACAGCCTTGCCCAGAGAGGTTTTAAATTATTGCACAGAACAAAACGTATAAGATCTCCAAAGCCTGTGTTAACTTGTGACCTTATATCCCAAAACCCCATTATTTTCCCCCTTCATTTCTCCCATAGCAACAGTCAACGAACCAGAGGTAGAAAATGCTGACTCATTTCCGTGTTTTAGGACTACAAGCTGGCGAGCTCTATAGGATAGAATATAATATGTAAAGAGCTGATGGTCTCATCATGGACTGTAGGGGGACCTCTAACTTTAATAATGTGAATGTCTCTACAGTCTGAACCACTAATTAGCATGATGTACTCAGATCATCAGTCCCTCCCACTTCACTGACATGTTGAATATGGTGGAACCTGCCGTGGTCTACTGATTGTCATCTATTCATCTATGTGACACTCCTCTTGTTTTATATACATTGATACCAGACTCTTTCCAGCACTCTCACATATAACGTGATCAAACATGTTCACATTTCTCTTCACTGTTACTGTCTCACTGCTCTGTGCTGCAGGTACAGTTTCATAATGTTTCATTTATTTAACCAGGAAAGTTAAGAACAAAATTCTTATTTACAATGACGGTCTTCTCTAGTTATATATTGATATTTCCAAGCATATGTTCACTTCACCTGAGTCTTGATGTATTCAGGTCTAACTGTACCTAACTCTATTGATTTTATTCTCACTGTATCCTTACAGGTCTTGTTGAGGGGAGTGAAGTCACTCAGATACCCACCATACTCTGGGGACTGAAAGGAAGTGATACTCCGATGAACTGCAGTCACACTAAGGGATCTACCTACTTCCAGATGTACTGGTACAGACAGCTTCCAGGAGAGGGAATGAAGCAGGTAGCCTTCACTATTCCCAATTCCAAACCTGAGTATTCAGGGGATTTCAGTGAAGACAAATTCTCAGCCAAGAAGACTGTAGTTGAGAGTGGATCTTTCACAGTGAAGAAGTTGGAGGCAGGAGACAGTGGCATGTACTTCTGTGCTGTGAGTGAACACAGTGATACAGACAACAAGTACAGCTGTACAAAAACCCCAGTATTTCAACAGGATGTAATATAATATGTAAAGAGATGGTCTCATCACATACTGTAGGGGGACCTCTAACTCTAGTTCTTCTAATGTCTCTAGTTATTTCCCTTTTGCCTGCCCCTCTCTTTATACTCTCTCCTCTCTCTCCTGTCTCTCTCTACCCCCCCCCCCCCTTTATACTCTCTCCTCTCCTCCTGTCTCTCTCTACCCCACCCCCCTCTCTTTATTCTCTCTCTCTCTCTTCTTTCTCTCTCTACCACCCCCCCTCTCTCTCTCTCTCTCTCTC
>NC_042981.1:3354259-3447640 GCF_901001165.1 Salmo trutta | reverse complement strand
AACTAATACCTAGAGAGTTAAGCTGCTCTGATATCCCAGCAAGCAATGAGGAATCAGCTCAAATACATTGGCCGTATCTTTCTACCGGAATTCAGCCAAGTTTGCCCACATCTTACCAGAATTCCCACTCAGATGCGTCCTGATGCCAATTGAAATCAATGTATAGAGAATTTCCCGATTAAGTCATCCACATTATACCCATCCACAAAAAAAACAACGGTTGCTTGAGGAAACACCATACACCTGGTGACCGTGTCAGGGTTCATGTGCCTGGCCCACCACAGGTGTCGCTGTAGCGCGATGGGACAAGGACATCCCTGCTGGTCAAACCCTCCCCTAACACAGACGACACAGGGCCAATTGTGCGTTGCCTCATTGGTCTCCCGGTCGCGGGCTGTCAAGGGTCTCGAAGCAGCATCTGTAGCAACGCAGTTTGCACTACGATTCAGTGTCTTAGACCGCTGCTCCACTCAGGAGACTCCATCCACAAAGTTCTTAATGCTTATCAATTGCATTGCACAAAGTATCAAAATACTAAAATACCACACAGGACTCTTAAAGAATTTCATTTAAATATTAATTGTATTCTTGATAACAGAAACAGTGAGAAAATATGGAGAAATGTTAATTATATAAAGCAGCCCGTGTAATCATCTGTCAGAGAGTAACCACATTGGCCCGAGCCCCAAGTAATACATTTGGGCCAGATAACTCACACCGGAATCGACCTGAGTTCAATCCCCGCATCCTCACCATAAGTAATACTACAGAAGGCGGCCCAGAATCGGGCCACATGACGTCGGCCGAGTCTGACTCTTGGCTGGAATCGGCCCAGATCCACTGGGATAGCTGGGATATCTACCATGATGGGGTATACATAAGCATGGATTTCATCAACAAGAAGTACAACATTACAGATAATAAACTTGATATCTCTAATATTGTGTAGCTTTGGAATCGTGACATTACAAACTTTCGAGGAAAATAGGAAAGTTTCTTGACTCATATCCTGACTTTGAGAAGGGATTGCGTGATGGTTAGTTTAGCAACCGCGTGACGCAGCATGACAACATGAACGCGATTGGCCGATAGTCTGCTGGGTGGGGCGTTTTGAACACCAATGGTGTTCCTACCTCCTTTCTCTAATATCTTATGCAACGCTCTTTCAGCTGTTCTGCTTGTTTTAGATTATGTTTTAAATTGCATAGATCATAAAAATCATTGTGCTGTCATATTTCTTGACATTTCTAAGGCATTCAACACCATTGAACATTCCCTACTCATTCACAAACTATCTGAAATGGGCCTGGACAATAAGTCTTGCAAATGGTTTTAAGAGCTTTCTGACAGATAGGACACAATGTGTGCGTTCTGATGGTGTTGAGTCTAGTTTCCTCGATAGTAGGTGTACCACAGGGGTCAGTATTGGGACCAGTTCTCTTTACTATTCAAATTAATAATATTGGTCTTTGTATTAAATCCCTTCATAATAATCTGTATGCAGATGATATGGTCATGTATGCCATAGACAGCCGACAACATCCGGTGAAATTGGAGGGCGCGCAATTCAAATAAATATTAATAATAATAAACATTCATGAACATACAAGTGTCTTATATCATTTAAAAGCTTAACTTCTTGTTAATCTAACTGCGTTGTCAGATTCCACAAAGGCTTTACGGTGAAAGCATACCATGCGATTGTCTGAGGATGGCGCCCCACATCAACATATTTTTTTAACAAGCACAGGCGTCACAAAATCACAAATAGCGATAAAATAAATCACTTACATTTGAAGATATTCCTCTGTTTGCAATCCCAAGGGTCCCAGCTACAACATGAATGGTCGTTTTGTTCAATAAAATCCTTCTTTATATCCCAAAAATTCAGTTTAGTTGGTGCCATTGATTTCAGTAATCCACTCGTTCAACAGGCAGACAAAGGAATCCAAAAAGCAACCGCTAAACTTTGTCCAAACAAGTCAAACGATGTTTCTATTTAATCCTCAGGTACACTAAAATTTAAATAAACTATAATATTTCACACGGAAAGAAGTATGTTCAATAGGAAATGCAAATTCATAAGCGTTCGCCATCTGCCTCTCACGCTGAAAGACTGATTTGCTTCAGGTGGTAACTTAACAAAAACTCCAAATACTTTTTTGTTTTTCAAAAGAGAAGCCTGAAACCTTGAAAAATACTATTGACATATAGTGGAAGCCATTGGAATTGCAATCTGGGTGACGGACATGCATAGAAACAATAGGTTTACATAATAAGAGCCTGGGAGCTAAAAAAAATTATTTCTGGTCGGATTTTCTTCAAATTTTCGCCTGCCATATCAATTCTGTTATAGTCTCAAACATCATTTTAACAGTTTTAGAAACTTCAAAGTGTTTTCTATTCAAGGTTACCAATTATACGCATATCCTGGCTTCTGGGCCTGAGAAACAGGCAGATTACTTTGGGCACGTCAGTCAAGCAGGAAATCAGGAAACTAGACCCTAGCCCAGAGAGGTTTTAAGTTATTGCACAGAACAAAACATATAACATCTCCAAAGCCTGTGTTAACTTCAGACCTTAAATCCCAAAACCCCATTATTTTCCCCCTTCATTTCTCCCATAGCAATGGTCAACGAACCAGAGGTAGAAAATGCTGACTCATTTACGTGTTTTAGGACTACAAGCTGGCGAGCTCTATAGGATAGAATATAATATGTAAAGAGCTGATGGTCTCATCATGGACTGTAGGGGGACCTCTACCTTTAATAATGTGAATGTCTCTACAGTCTGAACCACTAATTAGCATGATGTATTCAGATCATCAGTCCCTCCCACTTCACTGACATGTTGAATATGGTGGAACCTGCCGTGGTCTACTGATTGTCATCTATTCATCTATGTGACACTCCTCTTGTTTTATATACATTGATACCAGACTCTTTCCAGCACTCTCACATATAACGTGATCAAACATGTTCACATTTCTCTTCACTGTTACTGTCTCACTGCTCTGTGCTGCAGGTACAGTTTCATAATGTTTCATTTATTTAACCAGGAAAGCTAAGAACAAAATTCTTATTTACAATGAAAGAATAACTAGTTGTAAATATTGATGTTTCCAAGCATATGTTCACTTCACCTGAGTCTTAATGTATTCAGGTCTAACTGTACCTAACTCTATTGATTTAATGCTCACTGTTTTCTTACAGGTCTTGTTGAGGGGAGTGAAGTCACTCAGATACCCACCATACTCTGGGGACTGAAAGACAGTGATGCTCTGATGAACTGCAGTCACACTAAGGGATCTGGCTACTTCCAGATGTACTGGTACAGACAGCTTCCAGGAGAGAGAATGAAGCAGGTAGCCTTCACTGTTCCCAATTCCAAACCTGAGTATTCAGGGGATTTCAGTAAAGACAAATTCTCAGCCAAGAAGACTGTAGCTGAGAGTGGATCTTTCACAGTGAAGAAGTTGGAGACAGGAGACAGCGGCATGTACTTCTGTGCTGTGAGTCAACACAGTGATACAGACAACAAGTACAGCTGTACAAAACCCCCAGTATTTCAACAGGATGTAATATAATATGTAAAGAGATGGTCTCATCACATACTGTAGGGGGACCTCTAACTCTAGTTCTTCTAATATCTGATGGTTTCATTGTCTTCATCATGTAATCAGTCATGTTCACAGTGAGGTCCTATGAGCAAGCTTTACAGTACAGGCTTCCTGACACTCCCTCTAACACTGTCACTATCCACCACCCTGAAGGAAACATGATATTACTACAGCCAATCTCCTTTCACCTCAGAGCTTCATCCAGGAGACACTCATATCACATCCTCATCATCATCGTCTTCCTCAGCATATTCATCATCTTCATCATCATCGTCTTCCTCAGCATATTTATCATCTTCATCATCATGTTCAGAGTTCTGATTCACCTGGCAGCTCTACCACTCTGGGTGACAGGTATTAAATCACGATGAGAAGCCTAACGATTCTACGAATGTCATCAAACTGAAAAAAATATCCTTTCTATCGCTCCTTCTTTCTCACCTTCTCTCTCTTTCTTTCTCTCTCTTTCTCACCTTATCTCTCCTCTCTCTATCTTTCACCTTCTCTCTCCTCTCTCTCCCTCTCTCACTTTCCCTCTCTCACTCTCCCTCTCTCCTCTCTCTCTCCTCTCTCCTCTCTCTCTCCTCTCTCCTCTCTCTCTCTGTCCATAGGGCAGTTGTTTAGAAGCATGGTTCATCAGAGGCCTGTGGCACTAACAGAAGGACCTGGAGGAAATGTTCAACTCACCTGCAGCCATACTATCCCTAACTACTACATGATACTATGGTACAGTCAGCAGGAGACACTGCTATGAAACTCATTGGTTATGCAAATTACAAGTAAATAACCATGGAGAAATCGTTTGAAAAGCACTTCAATGTGAGTGGAGACGGTGAGAAAGAGGCTTATCTTCATCTAGTGAGTCTGAGAGGACCTGAACACAGTGCAGTTTTTTACTGTGCAGCCAGCCAACACAGTGATGTAGAGTTCCTCCTGTTCTCTACTAAAACCCTGTCTGATGGTAATATTAGACCACGGCTCAGAACACCTGCATCTGAGGTTTGACTTTGACTCAGTGCCAATGAATAAACACAGATGGATGATGGCATAAGCAAGGTGATATCTGTCCTAGTACAGTATACCAGTATTTACAGTTTAGAGTCATCACTCATTAAAACCTGTTGTGGATAGGGGGCAGTATTTTCACGACTGGATGAAAAAAACATACCCGATTTAAACTGGTTACTACTCTTGCCCAGAAATGAGAATATGCATATTATTAGTAGATTTGGATAGAAAACACTCAGAAGTCTCTAAAACTGTTTTAGTGGTGTCTGTGAGTATAACAGAACTCATATGGCAGGAAAAAACCTGAGAAGATTCCAAGCAGGAAGTGGCCTATCTGTAAATTTGTAGTTCTTCTTTTGGTTCTCTATCGAAACTACAGTATCTGAGCTGTTACGAAGCACTTTCTAAGGCTTACATAGGCTCTCTAAAGCCTTCAGAAAGCGGATTGAGAAATCTCCTGTCTCTGGGCAGAGTATGCTAGCACAGTTTGTCAGTGGTCTGCCTAGTGACAAAGAGATTGGAGATGCGCGGTCTCGCGACGATGATGTTTTTTCTTTTCTCTCTTTGAATGAATACACTATTGTCCGGTTGGAATATTTTCGGTATTTTACGAGAAAAATACCATAAAAAGTGATTTTAAACAGCGTTTGACTTGCTTCTAAAGGAACATTTAGATTTTTTTTGTCTCGAAATGCGCTTGCGCGTTACCCTTTGGATAGTGACCTGAACGCACGAACAAAACATATTTGGACAATAACTATGGATTATTTGGAACATTTAGCATTTGAGGTTTTTGTACTTCGCGCCACGCTCTACCACTGGATATTGGCGAGGCGATCCGCTAGCGGAACGTCTGTCCTCAACAGCTTTTAACATTTTGCAATGTTACAATGTGGTATTCCATTTCTCCCCCCTGGATAGATGTGATTCACATGACTACTCTCTCTGTCTCTCTCTCGCCTCTCTCTCTCCCTTACTGTTCTGTCCTGAAGTCAGTGCAGTGTATTACTGTTCTGACCTGAAGTCAGTGCAGTGTATTACTGTTCTGACCGGAAGTCAGTGCAGTGTATTACTGTTCTGACCTGAAGTCAGTGCAGTGTATTACTGTTCTGACCTGAAGTCAGTGCAGTGTATTACTGTTCTGCCCTGAAGTCAGTGCAGTGTATTACTGTTCTGACCTGAAGTCAACACAGTGATGTAGATACCCTTCTCTCTTCTACAAACCCCCTTCTGATCCTTTACTCCATAACTGCAGTGTTCATCAACACCCAGCACACCTGCTATCCACCACTGTAGATGTCTGTGCACATGGAGGAAGTTGATATCAAACCTTTCTGTCCAGACATCATCAGATATTAGGGATACATACGGTATTGAGTGACTGATCATGGTTGAATGTGTGTGTGTATGTGTATATGTATACAGTGGGGAGAGCAAGCATTTGATACACTGCCGATTTTGCAGGTTTTCCTACTTATCCTGTCTGGGGTATGTGGGACGATTTCGTCCCACCTACGTAACAGCTACTGATATTCCAGTGGCGCGATTTTTGAATCGTTAGAAATACTATTACTTCAATTTCTCAAACATATGACTATTTTACAGCTATTTAAAGACAAGAATCTCGTTAATCTAACCCCACTGTCCGATTTCAAAAAGGCTTTACAACGAAAGCAAAACATTAGATTATGTCAGCAGAGTGCCCAGCCAGAAAAAATCAGACAGCCATTTTTCAAGCTAGAATATCATGTCACATAAACCCAAACCACAGCTAAATGCAGCACTAACCTTTGATGATCTTCATCAGATGACACACCTAGGACATTGTGTTATACAATACATGCATGTCTGTTCAATCAAGTTCATATTTATATCAAAAAACAGCTTTTTGCATTAGCATGTGACGTTCAGAAAACGCATAACCCCCGGCAAACTTCCGTTGAATTTACTAACAGTTTGCTAAATTACTCACGATAAACGTTCACAAAAAGCATAACAATTATTTTAAGAATTATAGATACATTACTCCTCTATGCACTCGATATGTCCGATTTTAAAATAGCTTTTCGGATGAAGCACATTTTGCAATAATCTAAGTACATAGCCCGGCATTACAGGGCTAGCTATTTAGATACCCACCCAGGTCAGCATCCACCAAAATCACATTTCCTATAAGAAAAATGTTCTTACCTTGCTTGTTCTTCATCAGAATACACTGCCAGGACTTCTACTTCAATAACAAATGTTGGTTTGGTCCCAAATAATCCATCGTTATATCCAAACAGCGACGTTTTGTTCGTGAGTTCTAGAATGCTTCTTCCCGGTTTCGCGCATGGCGCATTGGCGTGTCAAAAATGTCTAAATATTCCATTACCGTACTTCGAAGCATGTCAACCGCTGTTTAAAACCAATTTTTATGCCATTTATGTCGTAGAGAAGTGATAATATTCCGACCGGGAGTATGCATTGAGCCTAAACAGCCGAATAAAATTTCTCCTCAGAAGCGACTCATGCACGCGCATCATTCAAAGGTCCTCGGAGCATCCACTTACAAAAGGCGATAATATGTTTCAACCTGAGGCTCCCTCGTAAACCTTCAGTTATTTCGCGGGCTCTGAGAGCCTATTGGAGCCCTGGGAATTGTCACGTTACAGCTAAGATCCTTACTTTTCAATAAAAAGATGCAAGACGCACGACTCCTTGTCAGACAGGGTACTTCCTGCTTGAAACCTTGTCAGGTTTTTGCCTGCCATAGGAGTTCTGTTATACTCACAGACACCATTCAAACAGTTTTAGAAAATTCAGAGTGTTTTCTATCCAAACCTGAACAATAATATGCATATTCTAGCTTCTGAGTTGGTGTAGGAGGCAGTTAAAAATGGGAACATATTTTTCCAAAATTCTCAATACTGCCCCCTAGCCCAGACAGGTTATAAAGCATGTAGAGGTCTGTAATTATTATCATAGGTACACTTCAACTGTGAGAGATGGAATCTAAAACAAAAATCCAGAAAATTACATTGTATGATTTTTAAGTAATTAATTTGCATTTTATTGCATGACATAAGTATTTGATCACCTACCAACCAGTAAGAATTCCGGCTCTCAAAGACCTGTTCGTTTTTCTTTAAGAAGCCCTCCTGTTCTCCACTCATTACCTGTATTAACTGCACCTGTTTGAACTCCTTACCTGTATAAAATACATCTGTCCACACACTCAATCAAACAGACTCTAACCTCTCTTTCAATGGCCAAGACCAGAGAGCTGTGTAAGGACATCAGGGATAAAATTGTAGACCTGCACAAGGCTGGGATGGGCTACAGGACAATAGGCAAGCAGCTTGGTGAGAAGGCAACAACTGTTGGCGCAATTATTAGAAAATGGAAGAAGTTCAAGATGACGGTCAATCACCCTCGGTCTGGGGCTCCATGCAAGATATCACCTCGTGGGGCATCAATGATCATGAGGAAGGTGAGGGATCAGCCCAGAACTACACGGCAGGACCTGGTCAATGACCTGAAGAGAGCTGGGACCACAGTCTCATAGAAAACCATTAGTAACACATTACGCCGTCATGGATTAAAATCCTGCAGCGCACGCAAGGTCCCCCTGCTCAAGCCAGCGCATGTCCAGGCCCGTCTGAAGTTTGCCAATGACCATCTGGATGATCCAGAGGAGGAATGGGAGAAGGTCATGTGGTCTGATGAGACAAAAATAGAGCTTTTTGGTCTAACTCCACTCGCCATGTTTGGAGGAAGAAGAAGGAAGCATACAACCCCAAGAACACCATCCCATGAAGCATGGAGGTGGAAACATCATTCTTTGGGGATGCTTTTCTGCAAAGGGGACAGGACGACTGCACCGTATTGAGGGGAGGATGGATGGGGCCATGTATCGCGAGATCTTGGCCAACAACCTCCTTCCCTTAGTAAGAGCGTTGAAGATGGGTCGTGGCTGGGTCTTTCAGCATGACAACGAAGACAACAACGGGTAAGACAACAACAGCTAATCAGCTAAGACAACACAACAGGTAAAATGGCGATGAATGGGCAGAGAGGGTCAGTTAACTACACACAGGGCCTGAGTTCGGGGCTGGGGCCGACAGATAAACAAAAAATAAACAAAACGGAGTACCGTGACTAACGAACAGTCCAGCAGGCATCAGCTATGTAGCCAAGTTATCATAGGGTCCAGTGAACAGCAATAGATGAAACAGGGAAGCCTCTGGGTAGTCGTTACTACCTAGCAAGCGGGAGACACAGCGTTTAAAGTTAGCAGGCTGGGGCTAGTAGAAGCGCCTGTTGGGGGCACAGCGGATGGAGTTACGTCGGCAGACCAGTCGTGGTGGAAAGGATGGGCTTCGTGTCGACAAAGGGTCCAGGCCAGTTGGCGAAAGAGGTATTGTGGTTGTAGTAATTTTGTTTGCTATCCGGG
Organism: Salmo trutta; assembly: GCF_901001165.1. Taxonomy (NCBI): domain Eukaryota; kingdom Metazoa; phylum Chordata; class Actinopteri; order Salmoniformes; family Salmonidae; genus Salmo; species Salmo trutta. Next base: position 3,438,578 of record NC_042981.1, on the reverse strand, counting down.
AGATGCGCCTGGCTCACGGCTAACTGGTGCTAGGTTCGGGACAAGGGCGATAGCCACTATAGCCACTCGGTAGCAGCTAGCTAGCTGCGATGATCCGATGCAAAGGTCCAGAGCTTACGGCAGGAATCCGGTGATGTAGTGGCTTCTAGTCGTGTTAGTGAAGAGTCCGGGAGGCATCAGCTGTGTAGCCGAGTGATCATAGGGTCCACTGAGAGGGCCGGGAGGTTGACCACTCTTTATCACTTTATCACAGTACTACGTCATACCAGACGAATGTCTGACTGCTTGACTGCAAATAACTCAGATACACATTAACACCTGAAATTACCCATGGCATTGATAAGACCTCACTCAGAGATCCACAAAAATAATATAACATTCATAATGGGTGAATATTTCCTTTAACCATCAATCAACTAACTCCAGATAGCAGTGCATCAGATCTCCCTCTCTGCTCTACTAAACCCTGCTTCCTGTCCCACATAGACTCCTCCTGCAGGGTTCATCTCAGGTCTCTGATGGTTTAGATGTTCTCATAAGGACGCAGCATCCCTCTATAAGATCACTGAGATGAGTTGATGAGAAGCCACCTCTAATTCATGTGGAGTGGTTTGTCTGTCTCATTCTTTCTGTCTCCTTAACAGTGAGTCAACATGATCAGAATTCTTATCTCCATCACCATGGGTTACACAGCCTGGGCTGCAGGTATTCAGATCATTGATTTCATCAACTACTAATATCCTAATTTGATTGGTTTTTATGTTTCAGGTCAAAATGTTTCATTATCTGTTGTTTCACCTCTTTCTGTCTCTCTCTCTCTCTCTCTCTCTCTCACTCTCTGTCTCTCTCTCCAGGTTCTTCTCTCAGTAGCCAGGTCTACCAGAGTCCTGCATCCCTGTACAAGAACCAGGGAGAGTCGGCTAAGATGGAGTGTTCACATAGTATATCAACCTATAATCGTATCCTCTGGTACAAGCAATCCAACTACAGAGAATTTGTGTTTTTAGGATACATGCTATTGAAAGCTGGATATCCTGAGGCTGGATTTGATATAGAAGGAGATGCTAATGCAGGTGGTACCAGCACCTTAACCATCAATCAACAAACTCCAAATAGCAGTGCTGTGTATTACTGTGCTGCTAGTTTACACAGTGCATCAGATCTCCCTCTCTGCTCTACAAAAACCTCCTCCCTGGTGTACTGTAGACTAATCACACCTGTATTAACATCACACTGTATCTGACTCTGATTCAATGCCAAAACACTCACCAGCTGGTCTAATAGAAAGGGGAGGTTCCCTCTGATATACAGAAGACCATGATACAGTATGGTATGATATCATGTCTTTCCTGTAGGTGGAGTTACAGCTCAACAAATCCATGTGGACTCACCAGACACAGTACCACAGTAAACTATGATGTGTAGTAAGGAGTCTGAGAGTTGAAGATCCATTTCCTTTTGAATGTTCATCTTGACTCAGTGTTGAACTAAGAATCTTTCACTGTTGGATATTTTTCACCTCTGAACATAAATGTCTTCATTATTCTTGATCACAGATTAGATACCGTTGAAAAAAATCTATAATTCCATATATTTCCTGAATGACTACAGTAGTTTTAACAAAAAGGTCTCTCTCTCCTCTTCTGTAACAGGTGAACTCCTCTGTTCCAGCGTTCTTCAGTCTCCATCTTCAGTATTTCAGAGTTCTGGAGAAACTGCTGTCCTGTCCTGTTTACACACTCTACCCAGCTACAACACCATACTGTGGTATCAGCAGGTGGAACACACTCTCCCCAGCTACAACACCATACTGGGGTATCAGCAGGTGGAACACACTCTCCCCAGCTACAACACCATACTGTGGTATCAGCAGGTGGAACACACTCTCCCCAGCTACAACACCATACTGTGGTATCAGCAGGTGGAACACACTCTCCCCAGCTACAACACCATACTGTGGTATCAGCAGGTGGAACACACTCTCCCCAGCTACAACACCATACTGTGGTATCAGCAGGTGGAACACACTCTCCCCAGCTACAACACCATACTGTGGTATCAGCAGGTGGATCACACTCTCCCCAGCTACAACACCTTGTTTTGATCTAGTCTCACCACTGATAACAATCAGTCCTAAAAAGTCTTCATCTTAATTGAATTTACTGCATTTGGGCATGAATCCTTGACAGAAATATGCGTATCCAGAAGTACTGATAGCACTTGTATAGCCTAAGAAAGTAGCAGAAATGTGCAGAAAGTAGTTTTGAGTGCACTTTATTGAAGGGACATAACAGTCTTGAACGTTTTTGGCAACATAGTGATACATTCTTATATACTGTACAATGAGGAATTCAACTACAAAATACTAGTCTTTTCCCATTTTTTTAACCATTGCCACCCACCCACAAGGTGTATAAATAACAACAATAAATAAGAATATAATAAGATAATAGATACAAAACAAAAATCATGAAGAACATAAATCAATCAACTCTAATTAGCATATGTAGGACAGTATGCAAGTACTTGTGCATGCAGTTGTATTTCTCACATGTGCAGCACATAGTATTTGTTTTACAGTCCTTCTTTGGGGGGCAGAATTACCATCTCCTCCTCTTGCCTGCCCCAGCTGCAGCCTCAGGTGGATCAGGACAAGATTCAGCCCCCTGAACTGCTTTCACAAGCGCTGCAGAGGCTACTGTGCAGGGGAGGCCCTCCCTTCTATGAATGTGTGGGTTTACTAGTGCCTTTCCCAGCTGCTCCAGGAACACCCTCCTCTTGTTCCGCTTATCAGGCATCCAGGTAGGGTTGATCTTGTTCCATATCACGAATGTATTGTATGAGGACACATCCATGATGTTATGGAAGATGACCAGGTCCCAGTGGGCGGTCATTCTCCTGCAGCTGAGAGTTCCAATCACCTTGTCCAGGTTGTCCACACCTCCTTTGTTGTGGTTGTAGTCCACGATGATGGATGGCTTCCTGTCCTCACGATCACTGATCTCAGCCGTTTTGTGCAGTGTGCTCAGAAGGACCACATTCTTGTTCCTCTTTGGGAGGTAAGAAACTAGAGTGGTGGTGGGGGTGAAGGCAAACTTTGATGAGAAGGCCTCTCTCCCCCTTGTTGCGAGGAGTGCAGGGGGGAGCTCAGGCTTGTTCTTTCTAACTGTGCCAACCATGTTGATCTTCCTCTTCAGGAGCTGCTGGCTGAGGTCAATCAGTAGCACACATCATCTCGATTTCTCATTGTGTGTGTGTGTGTGTGTGTGTGTGTTTAGATCCAGAGTCTGCGAGGATTGCCAGCTCAAAGATCACCACCACCTTGGGACTGGTGGTCCATGTGGCAGGTAAGCTGGCTTCATTATACAATGTTTCTGACCAAAATGTTTTAGGAAGTGTGTGTGTGTGTGTGTGTGTGTGGTTTTTGTGGTGTGTGTGTGTGTGTGTGTGGTTTTTGTGGTGTGTAAATTATTTTATAACTGCCGGGTCAAAAATTACCCTAAGATAATCTTTGTACCTTGGTGGTGTACAGTTTATGAATAAAGGTGATGTTTCACTTTCTAATGTTGCGGTCAGTAGGAAAAGTCATCAAATTTCAAGTTTAAAAAATATCATTTAAGGGGTTTCCTCTGCTGTTAAACATAGTGGCGAGTCATTGTTGACCCTGAAGACAACACAAGGGTTAAATTCACTGTTGTTTCCCCATCAATTGTGATGATTTCCGAAGTTCTATCAATATTTGCTATTCAGCTGTTTTTAGAATCTATTAGATTTAGGTAACAATCCATCAGATTAGTGTTGTGGATGAAATCAGAATTAGTTGGGTAACATTAAGATGTTTTATTAGTATAATATGCTTATGTGAGATACTTGTCATTAGAAAGTGTCCTTTGGACTCTGGTATGTTTCAGTTGCACGTTTCTCTTTGCTGGGGATCAGACACTTGGGGCCCAGAGAGGGGAGAGGTCAGACTTGTCTTTTATATGTGAATGTGTCTTTACCTATTCTTAAACCTTGTGAAGGGATGGCGTGATTAATGGGGAACCAATGACTTGTCTCCACAATGTCTGTGAGCAAGTCACTCCCTCCTTTTCTTTATTGTGGGGAGGTTTATGGTAGTGTCTGGACCTTGTATGTCCTCTCTTAGATCTCGCACTTATCCTGTGATAGTATATGGCCTAGAGGCTCACTCCCTCCAGTGAGCCTGTCCAGGAGTAGGGTCAAGAGGGGGTTTGCTTGAGATGGGAGTATCTAGAGTTGACAATTGATATATGCCATTGGATGAAATGGTGTTTTTGTTCTATGAAGCACCAGGGACGAGATTAGAACCTAGTCATTAGGGATCAAACTGAACGATAATTTATAGCGAATGCAATCTAGATACTCCTCTCTAAAGTAAACAGTCTTTCTTTGTGAACCGTTCCTAACTATCTGTGGTTTGTTAATGTACGTTGAAGGGGGTGTATCTTTGCTATAAAATATCTCTGTAGCCATTGTGTAATCACCTTCCTGGTTCATTTGAGAGAGTGCATTATTGAAGGTCAAAGAGGCTTTTGCAAAAGTATGTTAACCTGTTATGGCTAGGGGGCAGTATTTTCACGGCCGGATAAAAAACGTACCCGATTTAATCTGGTTCTCCTGCCCAGAAACTAGAATATGCATATAATTATTGGCTTTGGACAGAAAACACCCTCAAGTTTTTAAAACTGTTTGAATGGTGTCTGTGAGTATAACAGAACTCATATGGCAGGCAAAAACCTGAGAAGATTCCAAACAGGAAATACCCTCTCTGACCATTCCTTGAGCTTTTGGCTCTGTTTAAAGAAAATTTAGGATCTTTGCTGTAACGTGACACTTCCTACGGCTCCCATAGGCTCTCAGAACCCGGAAAAAGCTGAATGATGTAATTCCAGCCGCTGGCTGAGAAACTTTACCGCGTTTGGATGGTGGTCGATCAGAGGGCCATCAGACTGAGGCTCGTGCACGAGGGGATCCCATGCTTTTACTTTCTCTCTCTCTGAACGTAAACACGCTTTCCCGGTCGGAATATTATCGCTTTTTTTACGAGAAAAATTGCATAAAAATTGATTTTAAACAGTGGTTGACATGCTTCGAAGTACGGTAATGGAATATTTAGAATTTTTTTGTCACGAACGCGTCGGGCGCGTAACCCTTATTTACCCTTTCGGATAGTGTCTTGAACAAAATGCCGCTGTTTGGATATAACTATGGATTATTTGGGACCAAACCAACATTTGTTATTGAAGTAGAAGTCCTGGGAGTGCATTCTGACGAAGAACAGCAAAGGTAATAACATTTTTCTTATAGTAAATCTGACTTTGGTGAGTGCTAAACTTGCCGGGTGTCTAAATGGCTAGCCCTGGGATGCCGGGCTATCTACTGAGAATATTGCAAAATGTGCTTTCACCGAAAAGCTATTTTAAAATCGGACATAGCAAGTGCATAGAGGAGTTCTGTATCTATAATTCTTAAAATAATTGTTATGTTTTTTGTGAACGTTTATCGTGAGTAATTTAGTAAATTCACCGGAAGTTTGCGGGGGGTATGCTAGTTCTGAACGTCACATGCTAATGTAAAAAGCTGGTTTTTGATATAAATATGAACTTGATTGAACAAAACATGCATGTATTGTATAACATAATGTCCTAGGGGTGTCATCTGATGAAGATCATCAAAGGTTAGTGCTGCATTTAGCTGTGGTTTGGATTTATGTGACATTATATGCTAGCTTGAAAAATGGGTGTCTGATTATTTCTGGCTGGGTACTCTGCTGACATAATCTAATGTTTTGCTTTCGCTGTAAAGCCTTTTTGAAATCGGACAGTGTGGTTAGATAAAGGAGAGTCTTGTCTTTAAAATGGTGTAAAATAGTCATATGTTTGAAAAATTGAAGTTTTTGTATTTTTGAGGAATTTGTAATTCGCGCCACGCCCATTATTGGCTATTGGAGCAGGTGTTCCGCTAGCGGAATGTCTAGATGTAAGTTAAGTATTAAAGATGTAGTTAACTCGGACTGGTGTGTTTAACTCTCCTCAGTTGGTAATGCAGAAATTAGCCACAACATTAGTCTACAGGTAATAAAACAAACACTGGCTGTTGTTGACAAGCATATATTCAGTTCATATACACTACTGTTCAAAAGTTTAGGGTCACTTAAAAACGTCCTTGTTTTTGAAAGAAAAGCAATTTTTTGTCCATTAAAATAACATCAAATTGATCAGAAAAACAGTGTAGACATTGTTAATGTTGTAAATTACTGTTGTAGCAGGAAACGGCTGAGTTTTTATTGAATATCTATACAGGCGTACAGAGGCCCATTATCAGCAACCATCACTCCTGTTTTCCAATTACACGTTGTGCCAACTAATCAAAGTTTATCGTTTTAAAAGACTAATTGATCATTAGAAAACCATTTTGCAATTATGTTAGCACAGCTGAAAACTGCTGTACTGATTAAAGAAGCAATAAAACTGGCCTTCTTTAGACTAGTTGAGTATCTGGAGCATCAGCATTTGTGGGTTCGATTACAGGCTCAAAATGTCCAGAAACAAAGGACTTTCTTCTGAAACTCGTCAGTCTATTCTTGATATAAGAAATGAAGGCTATTTCATGTGAGAAATTGCCAAGAAACTGAGGATCTCGTACAACGCTGTGTACTACTCCCTTCACAGAAAAGTGCAAACTGGCTCTAACCAGAAAAGAAAGAGGAGTGGGAGGAGCTTCATTAAATAGTACCCGCAAAACACCAGTCTCATTGTCAACAGTAAAGAGACGATTCCAGGATGCTGGCTTTCTAGGCAGAGTTCCTTGGTTCAGTGTCTGTGTTCTTTTGCCCATCTTAATCTTTCATTTGTAATGGCCAGCCTGAGATATGGCTTTTTCTTTGCAACTCCGCATGTCCTTCCTTCAGGTCCCACAGGCAGTTAGATTCAGGTATGTCATTTCAGGCGAAAATTATTAAAAATGTCAGATCCTTAAGTTATTGCATAGGACAAAACACATATAATATCTCCAAAACCTGTTTTAACTTCAGACCTTATATGCCAAAACCCCATTATTTCCCCCCTTCATTTCTCCCGTAGCAATGGTCAACGAACAAGAGGTAGAAAATGCTGACTCATTTACGTGTTTTAGGACTACAAGCTGGCGAGCTCTATAGGATAGAATATAATATGTAAAGAGCTGATGGTCTCATCATGGACTGTAGGGGGACCTCTAACTTTAATAATGTGAATGTCTCTACAGTCTGAACCACTAATTAGCATGATGTATTCAGATCATCAGTCCCTCCCACTTCACTGACATGTTGAATATGGTGGAACCTGCCGTGGTCTACTGATTTTCATCTATTCATCTATGTGACACTCCTCTTGTTTTATATACATTGATACCAGACTCTTTCCAGCACTTTCACATATAACGTGATCAAACATGTTCACATTTCTCTTCACTGTTACTGTCTCACTGCTCTGTGCTGCAGGTACAGTTCCATAATGTTTCATTTATTTAACCAGGAAAGTGAAGAAAAAAAGTCCTATTTACAATGATGGTCTTCTCTAGATATATATATTGATGTTTCCAAGCACATGTTCACTTCACCTGAGTCTTGATGTATTCAGGTCTAACTGTACCTAACTCTATTGATTTCATTCTCACTGTATCCTTACAGGTCTTGTTGAGGGGAGTGAAGTCACTCAGATACCCACCATACTCTGGGGATTGAAAGACAGTGATTCTCAGATGAACTGCAGTCACACTAAGGGTCTAAGCTACTTCCAGATGTACTGGTACAGACAGCTTCCAGGAGAGGGAATGAAGCAGGTAGTTTACACAAGTACTTATAACAGACCAGACTATGGAGACTTCAGTGAAGACAAATATCCAACTATTAAGACTACAGCTAAGAGTGGATCTTTCACAGTGAAGAAGTTGGAGGCAGGAGACAGCGGCATGTACTTCTGTGCTGTGAGTTAACACAGTGATACAGACAACAAGTACAGCTGTACAAAAACCCCAGTATTTCAACAGGATGTAATATAATATGTAAAGAGATGGTCTCATCACATACATATACAGTGATTTCCGAAATGTTTAGACACCTTGACTTTTTCCACATTTTGTTATGTGACAGCCTTATTCTTAAATGGATTAAATAAATAAACAATCCTCAGCAATACCACATATTGACAAAGATCCCACAGTTGACAGTGCATGTCAGAGCAAAAACCAAGCCATGAAGTTGAAGGAATTGTCCTTTGAGCTCCGAGACAGGATTGGCACAGATCTGGGAAAGGGTACCAAAAAATGTCTGCAGCATTGATGGTCCCCAAGAACACAGTGGCCACCATCATTCTTAAATGGAAGAAATTTGGAACCACCAAGACTATACCTCCCGAGTGGCGCAGCGGTCTAAGGCACTGCATCTCAGTACAGACACCCTGGTTCGTATCTAGGATTGGGAGTCCCATAGGGAGGCGCTCAATTGGTCGGTGTAGGCCATCATTATAAATAAGAATTTGTTCTTAACTGACTTGCCAGGTTAAATAAAATATATTTTTTATTAAAAAACTAGAGCTGGCAGCCTAGCCAAACTGAGCAATTGGGGGAGAAGGGCCTTTTTTTCCTTCTTTTTTTTCTTTACCTTTATTTTACTAGGCAAATCAGTTAAGAACAAATTCTTATTTTCAATGACGGCCTAGGAACAGTGGGTTAACTGCCTTGTTCAGTGGCAAAACGACAGATTTTGTATCTTGTCAGCTCAGGGATTCGAACTTGCAACTTTGACCAGGGAGGTGACCAAGAACCCCATGGTCTAGAGTTCCTCTGTGGCGATGTGAGTACCTTCCAGAAGGACAACCATCTCTGCGGCACTCCACCAATCAGGATTTTATGGTAGAATGACCAGACGGAAGCCACTCCTCAGTAAAAGGCACATGACAGCCCACTTGGAGTTTGCCAAAAGGCACCTAAAGGACTCTCAGACCATGAGAAACAAGATTCTCTGGTCTGATGAAACCATTATTCAACTCTTTGGCCTGAATCCAAGAGTCACGTCTGGAGGAAACTTGGCACCATCCCTCTATTGAAGCATGGTGGTGGCAGCATCATACTGTGGGGATGTTTTTCAGAGGCAGGGACTGGGAAACTAGTCAGGATCGAGGGAAAGATGAACGGTGCAACGTACAGAGAGATCCTTGATGAAAACCTGCTCCAGAGTGCTCAAGACCTCAGACTGGGGCAAAGGTTCACCTTCCAACAGGACAACAACCCTAAGCACACACAACTCACCACTATAACTGTTCCTCTGGAGATACAACTCACCACTATAACTGTTCCTCTGTCTGGAGATACAACTCACCACTATAACTGTTCCTCTGGAGATGCAACTCACCACTATAACTGTTGCTCTGGAGATACAACTCACCACTATAACTGTTCCTCTGTCTGGAGATACAACTCACCACTATAACTGTTCCTCTGGAGATACAACTCACCACTATAACTGTTCCTCTGGAGATACAACTCACCACTATAACGGTTCCTCTGTCTGGAGATACAACTCACCACTGTTTTTTATAATATTTTTATTTCACCTTTATTTAGGCCAGTTGAGAACAAGTTCTCATTTACAACTTCGACCTGACCAAGTTAAAGTAAAGAGGTGCGACAAAAACAACAACACAGAGTTACACATAAACAAACATACAGTCAATAACACAATAGAAAAATCTATGTAGTGTGAGCAAATGTAGAAGAGTAGGGAGCTAAGGCAATAAATAGGCCACAGAGGCAAAATAATTACAATTTAACATTAACATTGGGGTGATAGATGTGCAGATGATGATTTGCAAGTAGAGATACTGGGGTGCAAAAGAGCAGGAGGGTAAGTAATAATATGGGGAGGATGCAATTGGGTGTGCTATTTACAGATTGGCTGTGTATAGGTACAGTGATCGGTAAGTGTCTCCCCCTTTGAAGAGGGGGATGACCACGGCAGCTTTCCAATCTTTGGGGATCTCAGACGATACGATAGAGAGGTTGAATAGGCTAGTAATAGAGGTTGAAACAATTTCGGAGGATCATTTTAGAAAGAGAGTGTCCAGATTGTCTAGCCCAGCTGATTTGTAGGGATCCAGATTTTGCAGCTCTTTCAGAACATCAGCTGTTTGGCTTTGGGTGAAGGAGAAGCGGGGGGGACTTGAGCAAGTTGCTGCAGGTGGTGCTGAGACGTTGGCCGGGTTAGGGGTAGCCAGGTGGAAAGCATGGCCAGCCGTAGAAAAATGCTTAATGAAACTATCGATTACCGTCGATTTATCGGTGGTGAAAGTGTTTCCTATCCTCAGTGCAGTGGGCAGCTGGGAGGAGGTGCTCATATTCTCCATGGACTTTACAGTGTCCCAAAACCTTTTGGAATTAGTGCAACAGGATGAAAATTTCTGTTTGAAAAGCTATCCTTAGCTTTCCTAACAGACTGAGTATATTGGTTCCTAACTTCCCTGAAAAGTTGCATATCGCGGGGGCAATTCGATGCTAATGCAGAACGCCACAGGATATTATTGTGCAGGTCAAGGGGAAACAGGTCTGGAGTGAACCAAGGGCTATATTTGTTCCTAGTTCTACGTTTTTTGAACGGGGCATGCTTATTTAAGATGGTGAGGAAAGCACTTTAGAAGAGCAACAAGGCATCTTCTACTGACGGAACGAGGTCAATATCCTTCCAGGATACCCGGGCAAAGTCGATTAGAAAGTTGTGCTCACTGAAGTGTTTTAGGGAGCGTTTGACCGTGATGCGGGGTGGTCATTTGACTGCGGACCCATTACACACGCAGGCAATGAGGCAGTGATCGCTGAGATCCTGGTTGAAGACAGCAGAGGTGTATTTAGAGGGCAAGTTGGTCAGAATGATATCTAAGAGGGTGCCCATGTTTTCAGATTTAGGGTTGTACCTGGTAGGTTCCTTGATAATTTGTGTGAGATTGAGGACATCTAGCTTAGATTGTAGGACTGCCGGGGTGTTAAGCATGTCCCAGTTTAGGTCACCTAACAGCACGAACTCTGAAGATAGATGGGGGTGATCAATTCACATATGGTGTCCAGGGCACAGCAGGGGGCTGAAGGGGGTCTATAACAAGCAGCAACGGTGAGAGACTTGTTTCTGGAAAAGTGGATTTTTAAAAGTAGAAGCTAAAATTTTTTGGGCACAGACCTGGAGAGTATGACAGAACTCTGCAGTCTATGTCTGCGGTAGATTGCAACTCTGCTCCCTTTGGCAGTTCTATCTTGTCGGAAAATGTTATAGTTAGGGATGGAAATTTCAGGATTTTTGGTGGCCTTCCTAAGCCAGGATTCAGACATGGCTAGGATATCCGGGTTGGCGGAGTGTGCTAAAGCAGTGAATAAAACAAACTTAGGGAGGAGGCTTCTAATGTTAACATGCATGAAACCAAGGCTTTTACGGTTACTGAAGTCAACAAATGAGAGCACCTGGGGAATAGGAGTGGAGCTAGGCGCTGCAGGGCCTGGATTAACCTCCACATCACCAGAGGAACAGAGGAGGAGTGGGATAAGGGTACGGCTAAAGGCTATAAGAACCGGTCGTCTAGTGCGTTCGGAACAGAGAGTAAAAGGAGCAGATTTCTGGGCGCGGAGGAATAGATTCAAGGCATAATGTACAGACAAGGGTATGGTAGGATGGGAGTACAGTGGATGTAAACCTAGGCTTTGAGTGATGATGAGAGAGGTTTTGTCTCTAGAGGCACCATTTAAGCCAGGTGAGTTCACCGCATATGTGGGGGGTGGAACAAAAAGGCTAAATAAGGCATATTGAACATGGCTGAAGGCTCTACAGTGAAATAAGACAATAATCACTAACCAAAACAGCAGTAGACAAGGTATATTGACATTAGGGAGGGTCATGTGTAGCCGAGTGATCATAGGGTCCAGTGAGTAGCTAGGCGAGCTGGAGACACGGCGATTGAAACAGCTAGCAGGCCGTGCCTAGTAGGCTAGCAGATGGGCCTGCGGGGGACATCGCAACCCGAAGAGCCTGTAGAAACCCCCTCGTCCGGATACGTCGGCAGACCAGTCGTGATGGATCGGTGGGGCTCCGTGTCGGCAGTAAAGGAGTCCAGAACAATCGACAGACTGCTGGGTGGGGCGTTATACGTTCCTCCATTCATTGCCCAATGGGATTCCTATCTCCTTTCTCTAATATCTTTGGCAACGGCACCATGCAAAGCACCCTGGACTGAAGAGACAGACGAATAGGAGAAATGTGCAGGAGAAATTACACGTTAAATTACACATCTCTCCAGGTAGGAATATCATAAAAATATGATCAATGGCTCATTGGAGAGAAGACATCCTCCTGAGTGATGACATCAGCCAGTATTGTAATCTGACATGTATTATAGACGTTTTAGTGATCTACAATTCATATTCCTATTAACTTCCAGTGTAGTGAGAGAGACTTTACCACAGTACTACGTCATACAGAGAGAGACTTTACCACAGTACTACGTCATACTGAGAGAGACTTTACCACAGTACTACATCATACTGAGAGAGACTTTACCACAGTACTACGTCATACTGAGAGAGAGACTTTACCACAGTACTACATCATACTGAGAGAGACTTTACCACAGTACTACATCATACCGGATGGATTTCTGACCGCTTAAACACCAATAACTCAGATACACATAAAAACATGAAATGACCAAGGGAATCAATAGAACATCACTAAGAGATGGACAAAAATAATATAACATTCAAAATGGGTGAAATTGTCCTTTACCTCAATAAACTACCTCCAGATAGCAGTGCATCAGATCTCCCTCTCTGCTCTACTAAACCCTGCTTCCTGTCCCACATAGACTCCTCCTGCAGGGTTCATCTCAGGTCTCTGATGTTTTAGATGTTCTCGTAAGGAGGCAGCATCCCTCTATAAGATCACTGAGATGAGTTGATGAGAAGCCACCTCTAATTCATGTGGAGTGGTTTGTCTGTCTCATTCTTTCTGTCTCCTTAACAGTGAGTCAACATGATCACAATTCTTATCTCCATCACCATGGGTTACACAGCCTGGGCTGCAGGTATTCAGATCATTGATTTCATCAACTACTAATATACTCATTTGATTGGTTTTATGTTTCAGGTCAATATGTTTCTTTATGTTGTTTCACCTCTTTCTGTCTCTCTCTTTCTCCTTCTCTGTCTCTGTCTCTCTCTCCAGGTTCTTCTCTCAGTAACCAGGTCTACCAGAATCCTGCATCCCTGTACAAGAACCCGGGAGAGTCGGCTAAGATGGAGTGTTCACATAGTATATCAAGCTATAATCGTATCCTCTGGTACAAGCAATCCAACTACAGAGAATTGGTGCTATTAGGATACATGGTTGAGAAAGCTGGATTTCCTGAGGCTGGATTTGGTATAGAAGGAGATGCTAATGCAGGTGGTACCAGCACCTTAACCATCAATCAACTAACTCCAAATAGCAGTGCTGTGTATTACTGTGCTGCTAGTTTACACAGTGCGTCAGATCTCTCTCTCTGCTCTACAAAAACCTCCTCCCTGGTGTACTGTAGACTAATCACACCTGTATTAACATCACACTGTATCTGACTCTGATTCAATGCCAAAACACTCACCAGCTGGTCTAACAGAAAGGGGAGGTTCCCTCTGATATACAGGAGACCATGATACAGTATGGTATGATATCATGTCTTTCCTGTAGGTGGAGTTACAGCTCAACAAATCCATGTGGACTCACCAGACACAGTACCACAGTAAACTATGGTGTGTAGTAAGGAGTCTGAGAGTTGAAGATCCATGTCCTTTTGAATGTTCATCTTGACTCAGTGTTGAACTAAGAATCTTTCACTGTTGGATATTTTTCACCTCTGAACGTGAATCTCTTGATTATTCTTGAACACAGATTAGATACTGTCTAAAATACTCTATAAATCCATATATTTCCTGAATGACTACAGTAGTTATAACAAACAGGTCTCTCTCTCCTCTTCTGTAACTGTTGAACTCCTCTGTTCCAGCGTTCTTCAGTCTCCATCTTCAGTATTTCAGAGTTCTGGAGAAACTGCTGTCCTGTCCTGTTCACACACTCTCCCCAGCTACAACACCATACTGTGGTATCAGCAGGTGGAACACACTCTCCCCAGCTACAACACCATACTGTGGTATCAGCAGGTGGAACACACTCTCACCAGCTAAAACACCTTGTTATGATCTAGTCTCACCACAGATAATAATCAGTCCTAAAAAGTATTAATCTTAATTGAGTTTACTGCATTTGGGCATGAATTCTTGATAGAAACATGCGTATCGTATCCAGAAGTACTGATAGCACTTGTATAGCCTAAGAAAGTAGCAGAAATGTGCAGAAAGTCGTTTTGAGTGCATTTTATTGAAGGGAAACAATAACAGTCTTGAACGTTTTTGGCAACATAATGATATATTCTTATATATTGTACAATGAAGAATTAAACAACACAATACTAGTCTTCTCCCATTTTTTTAACCATTGCCACCCACCCACAAGGTGTATAAATAACAACAATAAATAAGAATATAATAAGATAATAGATACAAAACAAAAATCATTGTCACGGTTGTCTTCGTCTTCCGACGATAATGCGAAATCGTCGTCTGAAAAGGAGGACGAATACGCAGCAGGTACGTGTATGCTCATTTTGATGATTTATTAACTTCAAAAAATGAATACAAAAATAACAAACACGAGAAACGAACGAACGAACGACAACAAACAGTCTGGCAAAGCCTAAGCTCAACACAGAACAATCACCCACGAATAACAAACAAACACACCCTAATATATGGGACTCTCAATCAAAGGCAGATAGACAACACCTGCCTTCAACTGAGAGTCCCAACCCCAATCAGCACAACATAGAAACACACTCACCAGACTACACATAGAAATACATAAACATAGAACATCAACCGAAAACCCCGGAAATACTAAATCAAACCCCCCTTTGAACAAACACACCACCCTGAACCACATAAAACAAATACCCTCTGTCACGCCCTGACCAAACTACAAAACAATTAACCTTATATACTGGCCAGGACGTGACAATCATGAAGAACATAAATCAATCGACTCTAATTAGCACATATAGGACAGTATGCAAGTACTTGTGCATGTAGTTGTATTTCTCACATGTGCAGCACATAGTATTTGTTTTACAGTCCTTCTTTGGGGGGCAGAATTGGCATCTCCTCCTCTTGCCTGCCCCAGCTGCAGCCTCAGGTGATCAGGACAAGATTCAGCCCCCTAAACTGCTTTCACAAGCGCTGCAGAGGCTACTGTGCAGGGCAGGCGCTCCCTTCTATGAATGTGTGGGGTTACAAGTGCCTTTCCCAGCTGCTCCAGGAACACCCTCCTCTTGTTCCGCTTATCAGGCATCCAGGTAGGGTTGATCTTGTTCCATATCACAAATGTATTGTATGAGGACACATCCATGATGTTATGGAAGATGACCAGGTCCCAGCGGGCAGTCATTCTCCTGCAGCTGTAAGTTCCAATCACCTTGTCCAGGTTGTCCACACCTCCTTTGTTGTGGTTGTAGTCCAGGGTGATGGCTGGCTTCCTGTCCTCATGATCACTGATCTCAGCCGTTTTGTGCAGTGTGCTCAGGAGGACCACATTCTTGTTCCTCTTTGGGAGGTAAGAAACTAGAGTGGTGGTGGGGGTGAAGGCAAACTTTGATGAGAAGGCCTCTCTCCCCTTGTTGCGAGGAGTGCAGGTGGGAGCTCAGGGCTTGTTCTTTCTAACTGTGCCAACCATGTTGATCTTCCTCTTCAGGAGCTGCTGGCTGAGTTCAATCAGTAGCACACATCATCTAAATTTCTCATTGTGTGTGTGTGTGTGTGTGTGTGTGTGTGTGTGTGTGTGTGTGTGTGTGTGTGTGTGTGTGTGTGTGTGTGTGTGTGTGTGTGTGTGTGTGTGTGTGTGTGTGTGTGGTGTGTGTTTGTGGTTTTTGTGGTGTGTAAATTATTTTATAACTGCCGGGTCAAAAATGACCCTAAGACAATCTTTGTACCTTGGTGGTGTACAGCTTATGAACAAACGCGATGTTTCACTTTCTAATTTTGCGTTCACTAGGAAAAGTCATCAAATTTCAAGTTTAAAAAATATCATTTAGGGGGTTTTCTCTGCTGTTAACCTCTCTAGGGTAGGGGGCAGTATTTTCACATCCGGATAAATAACGTACCCGATTTAATCTGGTTATTACTACTGCCCAGAAACTAGAATATGCATATAATTGTTTGATTTGGATAGAAAACACCCTAAAGTTTCTAAAACTGTTTGAATGGTGTCTGTGAGTATAACAGAACTCATATGGCAGGCCAAAACCTGAGAAGATTCTGTACAGGAAGTGCCCTCTCTGACCATGTCTTGGCCTTCTACACTCTCTTTATTGAAAACTGAGGATCTCTGCTGTAACGTGACACTTCCTATGGCTCCCATAGGCTCTCAGAAGGCGCCAGAACGTTGAATGATGACTTTGCAGCCCATGGCTGAAAAATAATAGCGCATTTGGTAAGTGGTCGATCTGAGAACAATGAGACTGGCGCGCGTGCACGTGAAGAGGCCATTTTCAACTTTGAGTCTTTGAACGAAACCAGGGTTTCCCGGTCGGAATATTATCGCTTTTTTACGAGAAAAATCGCATAAAAATTCTACTCAGAATATTGCAAAATGTGCTTTTGCCGAAAAGCTATTTTAAAATCGGACACCTGAGTTCTGTATCTATAATTCTTAAAATAATTGTGTGTTTTTTGTGAACGTTTATCGTGAGTAATTTAGTAAATTCACCGGAAGTTTGCGGTGGGTATGCTAGTTCTGAACGTCACATGCTAATGTAAAAGCTGGGTTTTGATATAAATATGAACTTGATTGAACAAAACATGCATGTATTGTATAACATAATGTCCGAGGAGTGTCATCTGATGAAGATCGCAAAGGTTAGTGCTGCATTTAGCTGTGGTTTTGGTTTTTGTGACATTATATGCTAGCTTGAAAAATGGGTGTCTGATTATTTCTGGCTGGGTACTCTGCTGACATAATCTAATGTTTTGCTTTCGTTGTAAAGCCTTTTTGAAATCGGACAGTGTGGTTAGATTAACGATGGTCTTGTCTTTAAAATGCTGTAAAATAGTCATATGTTTGAGAAATTGAAGTAATAGCATTTGTAAGGTATTTGAAAATCACGCCACGGGATTCCACTGGCTGTTGAGTAGGTGGGACGATTTCGTCCCACATACCCTAGAGAGGTTAAACATAGTGGCGGGTCATTGTTAACCCTGAAGACAACACAAGGGTTAAATTCACTGTTGTTTCCCAAACTATAAAATGTATTAATATTAATTAGAAATGGTTAAAAACATCTCCCATTCAACTATTTATACCTCTGCTCCAAATATCCCACATGCATCCCTTACAGCCGCTGTAGCCGGGCGGGCACCACTCACTTTCACCTGTTGACTAAAACATTTCAAAAATCCATTCAGACACCATATTGCCATCCACATCCTGACAATAATCATTAAATTGAAAGTTATCAATTGTGATGATTTCCAAAGTTCTATCGATAATTGCTATTCAGCTGTTTTTAGAATCTATTAGATTTAGGTAACAATCTATCAGATTAGTGTCGTGGATGAATCAGAATTAGTTGGGTAACATAGATAATTAAGATGTTGTCACGGTTGTCGTCGGTGAAGGAGGACCAATACGCAGCAGGTATGTGTATGCTCATCTTAAATGATTATTTATTTTCAAAAATTGAATACAAAAATAACAAAAAAACACGAGAACTAACGAACGAACAACAAACAGTCTGGCAAAGCCTAAGGCTCAACACAGAACAATCACCCACAAATAACAACCACAAACACACCCCAATATATGGGACTCTCAATCAAAGGCAGATAGACAACACCTGCCTTCAACTGAGAGTCCCAACCCCAATCAACACAACATAGAAACACTCTCACCAGACTACACATAGAAATACATAAACATAGACTATAAACCACAACCCCGGAAATACTACATCAAACACCCTTTAAACAAACACACCACCCTGAACCACATAAAACAAATACCCTCTGTCACGTCCTGACCAAACTACAATACTAATTAACCCTTATCCTGGCCAGGACGTGACAGATGTTTTATTAGTATAATATGCTTATGTGAGATACTTGTCATTAGAAAGTGTCCTTTGGACTCTGGTATGTTTCAGTTGCACGTTTCCCTTTGCTGGGGCTCAGTCACTTGGGGCCCAGAGAGGGGAGAGGTCAGACTTGTCTTTTATATGGGAATGTGTCTTTACCTATTCTTAAACCATGTGAAGGGATGGCGTGATTAATGGGGAACCAATGACTTTTTTCCACAATGTCTGTGAGCAAGTCACTCCCTCCTTTTCTTTATTGTGGGGAGGATTATGGCAGTAAATGGACCCTTGTATGTCCTCTCTTAGATCTCACACTTATCCTGTGATAATATATGGCCTAGAGGCTCACTCCCCCCAGTGAGCCTGTCCAGGAGTGGGGTCAAGAGGGGTATTGCTTGAGATGGGAGTATCTAGAGTTGACAATTGATATATGCCATTCGATGAAATAGTTCTGTTCAATACCGTACCAGGGAGGGACGGTTCTAAGGAGACCAGATACTGGGCTATACCATTAATCCTGTTGACATAGCAGTTACTGTCTGATGTGTTTTATTGATATCTGTCATACAAAACTTAACCTTTGTGAACTTTTACTAAGTATCTGTGGTTTGTCAATGTACTTTGAAGGGGGTGTATCATTGCTATAAAAGATCCCTGTAGCCATTGAGTAATCACCTTCCTGGTTCATTCGAGAGAGTGCATTATTGAAGGTCAAGTACTTTTGCAAAAGTATCTTAAGTATTAAAGATGTAGTTTAACTCGGACTGGTGTGTTTGTAACTCATTTGGTAATGCGGAAATTAGCCACCACAAGATACAACTCACCACTATAACTGTTCCTCTGGAGATACAACTCACCACTATAACTGTTCCTCTGTCTGGAGATACAACTCACCACTATAACTGTGCCTCTGTCTGGAGATACAACTCACCACTATAACTGTTCCTCTGTCTGGAGATACAACTTACCACTATAACTGTTCCTCTGGAGATACAACTCACCACTATAACTGTTCCTCTGGAGATACAACTCACCACTATAACTGTTCCTCTGGAGATACAACTCACCACTATAACTGTTCCTCTGTCTGGAGATACAACTCACCACTATAACTGTTCCTCTGTCTGGAGATACAACTCACCACTATAACTGTTCCTCTGGAGATACAACTCACCACTATAACTGTTCCTCTGTCTGGAGATACAACTCACCACTATAACTGTTCCTCTGTCTGGAGATACAACTCACCACTATAACTGTTCCTCTGGAGATACAACTCACCACTATAACTGTTCCTCTGTCTGGAGATACAACTCACCACTATAACTGTTCGTCTGGAGATACAACTCACCACTATAACTGTTCCTCTGTCTGGAGATACAACTCACCACTATAACTGTTCCTCTGGAGATACAACTCACCACTATAACTGTTCCTCTGGAGATACAACTCACCACTATAACTGTTCCTCTGTCTGGAGATACAACTCACCACTATAACTGTTCCTCTGTCTGGAGATACAACTCACCACTATAACTGTTCCTCTGTCTGGAGATACAACTCACCACTATAACTGTTCCTCTGTCTGGAGATACAACTCACCACTGTATTTTTTTATTCCACCTTTATTTAACCAGGTAGGCCAGTTGAGACAAGTTCTCATTTACAACTGCGACCTGGCCAAGAGAAAGCAAAGTAGTGCGACAAAAACAACAACACGGAGTTACACATAAACAAACGTACTGTCAATAGCACAATAGAAAAATCTATGTACTGCGTGTGCAAATGTAGAAGAGTAGGGAGGTAAGGCAGTAAATAGGCCACAGAGGCAAAATAATTACAATTTAGCATTAACACTGGGGTGATAGATGTGTAGATGATGATTTGCAAGTAGAGGTACTGGGGTGCAAAAGAGCAAGAGGGTAAGTAATAATATGGGGATGAGGTAGTTGGGTGTGCTATTTACAGATTGGCTGTGTACAGGTAGAGTGATCGGTAAGTGTCTCCACCTTTGAAGAGGGGGATGTCCGCGGCAGCTTTCCAATCTTTCGGGATCTCAGACGATACGATAGAGAGGTTGAACAGACTAGTAATAGGGGTTGCAACAATTTCGGCGGATCATTTTAGAAAGAGAGGGTCCAGATTGTCTAGCCCAGCTGATTTGTAGGGATCCAGATTTTGCAGCTCTTTCAGAACATCAGCGGTCTGGATTTGGGTGAAGGAGAAGCGGGGGGGGGACTTGGGCAAGTTGCCGCAGGGGGTGCTGAGATGTTGGCCGGGGTAGGGGTAGCCAGGTGGAAAGCATGGCCAACCGTAGAAAAAATGCTTATTGAAACTATCGATTATCATAGATTTATCGGTGGTGACAGTGTTTCTATCCTCAGTGCAGTGGGCAGCTGGGAGGAGGTGCTCATATTCTCCATGGACTTTACAGTGTCACAAAACTTTTGGAATTAGTGCAACAGGTTGAAACTTTCTGTTTGAAAAAGCTATTCCAAGCTTTCATAACTGACTGAATAAATTGGTTCCTGAATTACCTGAAAAGTTGCATATCGCGGGGGCTATTTGATGCTAATGCTGAACGCCACAGGATGTTTTTGTGCTGGTTGTCACGTCCTGACCAGTATAGAGTATATTTGGTTATTGTAGTTTGGTCAGGACGTGGCAGAGGGTATTTGATGTATGTTTATGGGGGTTGTCACTGGTCTATGTCTGTGTTTCTATGTTTAGTTGATTGGGGTTGGGCTCTCAATTGAAGGCAGGTGTGTTGAGTTGCCTTTGATTGGGAGTCCTATATAGTAGGGTGTGTTTGTCTTTGTGTTTCGTGGGTAGTTGTATTTCGCACTGCGAGTGAATGTATAGCATGTGAAACTGTCACTAGTCGTTCGTTGTTTTCTTGTTTTCATTCATTTAATAAATTAAGATGATGAGCACGCAACCCACTGCGTATTGGTCCACTTTCTCTGACAGTGACTTCAACTTAACGTCAGAAGACGAGGATCGTGACACTGGTGAAGGGCAGTCAAGTCTGGGGTGAACCAAGGGCTTTAATAACAGAACACCTCCCTCACACCTGTGTTGAGGTCTCGATTTGATCCGATATACTGTAACCACAGCTAGAATGAGTAGAACAGGCCTCCTCATTCAAGTCAATGATGCCATAATGGGTGGACTGGCAGCCATCCTTTCTAGACATTATATTTCTGTCTCAACATTCTGTCATTCTGTTGCCGATGAGGTCACTTCCTGTCCCTCTTTGTCCTCTCCAGTCAGTTCAGATGAGATGTCAGTTAGTTGTTGATGTTCAGCTCAAGACTCAACATGATCAGAACACTCTTACTCTGTTGGCTCTCAGGTAATAACAGTAATCTGACTTAGATATTGTCTTGTTGAGATGAACAGTACGGGAATTATGTATCTTCGTCTCTTACCTATAAAAATGTCTTCTCTCCATCTTTCCTCAGGTCTCTCGCTCAGTGTTGAGGTTCACCAGACTCCCTCTGCAGTCTTCAGCAGACCTGGAGAGAATATTCAGCTCTTCTGCCACCATCAGAAAACAGACTATAGAATGATGTTGTGGTACCAGAAATCACAAGGAGAAACAGCACTGAAACTCATTGGATATTTGTATCATAAAAATCCAACCATTGAGAGTTCATATGAAAAGCATTTCAATATGAGTGGGGATTTGAGTGGAGGTGGCCCAAAGAATGTTTCTCTGAACATGTTCAACTTGAGACAACCCCAACACAGTGCAGTGTATTTCTGTGCTGCTAGTGAGGCACAGTGTTGCAGATTCCCCTGCCTACACTACAAAAACCTTCTCTCATTCACTGTCTCACTAGATTATACTGAAGCAACACCTCCCTCACACCTGCACTGAGGTCTGGATTTGATTCACTGCCAATATAATATAACAGTACAGCTGTCTTTTAACCTTTATTTAACTATGCAAGTCAGTTAATCTCCCAAGCGACTACCTGCATTGAGAGGTCATTCACCAGCCCGCTGCACCAGATCCTCTCGCCGGCGCCTTACATCCCCAGTCTCGCCTGGCGACCATCACAGACTGGACGGTGGCCAGCCTTTAAAGGTTCCTCCGTGACCAGTCAACCTTTTTTCGTCTGGGGGATACCAAAGCCGTGCTGTTTTAATTTTACACCAGCTCCCTCGGCCCGAGAGAGCCCCGCCAGCAGGTCTACCACTGCCAGCGTCGAAAACCCGACGTCACACCCTAGAATCCCATATCTGGTCTCCAGATAGCAGAGCTGCCATGTCTACTCCCCCTGCTGGCCCGGCTGTTTCCAACAACAACTCCACAGCTCCCCCTGCTGGCCTGTGTCTCTGTCTCCCCCTGCTGGCCTGTGTCTCTATGTGTCCCCCTGCTGGCCTGTGTCTCTCTGTCTCCCCCTGCTGGCCTGTGTCTCTGTCTCCGCCTGATGGCCTGTGTCTCTGTCTCCCCCTGATGGCCTGTGTCTCTGTCTCCCCCTGATGGCCTTTGTCTCTGTCTCCCCCTGCTGGCCTGTGTCTCTGTCTCCCCCTGCTGGCCTGTGTCTCTATGTGTCCCCCTACTGGCCTGTGTCTCTGTCTCCCCCTGCTGGCCTGTGTCTCTATGTGTCCCCCTCCTGGCCTCTGTCTCTGTCTCCCCCTGCTGGCCTGTGTCTCTGTCTCACCCTGCTGGCCTGTGTCTCTGTCTCACATTGCTGGCCTGTGTCTCTCTGTCTCCCCCTACTGGCCTGTGTCTCTGTTTCCCCCTGCTGGCCTGTGTCTCTGTCTCCCCCTGCTGGCTTGTGTCTCTCTGTCTCCCCCTGCTTGCCTCTGTCTCTGTCTCCCCCTCCTGGCCTGTGTCTCTGTCTCCCCCTGCTGGCCTGTGTCTCTGTCTCCCCCTGCTGACCTGTGTCTCTCTGTCTCCCCCTGCTGGCCTGTGTCTTTGTCTCCACCTGCTGGCCTGTGTCTCTGTCTCCCCCTGCTGGCCTGTGTCTCTGTCTCCCCCTGCTGGCCTGTGTCTCTGTCTCTCCCTGCTGGCCTGTGTCTCTGTCTCCCCCAGCTGGCCTGTGTCTCTGTCTCCCCCTGCTGACCTGTGTCTCTCTGTCTCCCCCTGCTGGCCTGTGTCTCTCTGTCTCCCCCTGCTGACCTGTGTCTCTGTCTCCCCCTGCTGGCTTGTGTCTCTATACCTCCTCCAGCTGGCCTGTGTTTCTGTCTCCCCCTGCTGGCCTGTGTCTCTGTCTCCCCCTGCTGGCCCCTGTCTCTGTCTCCCCCTGCTGGCCTGTGTCTCTGTCTCATCCTGCTGGCCTGTGTCTCTGTCTCCCCCTGCTGGCCTGTGTCTCTGTCTCCCCCTGCTGGTCCCAGTCTCTGTCTCCCCCTGCTGGCCTCTGTCTCTGTCTCCCTTTGCTGGCCTCTGTCTCTGTCTCCCCCTGTGTCTCTGTCTCACCCTGCTGGCCTGTGTCTCTGTCTCCCCCTGCTGGCCTGTGCCTCTATGTCTCCCCATGCTGGCCTGTGTCTCTGTCTCCCCCTGCTGGCCTGTGTCTCTGTCTCCCCCTGCTGGCCTGTGTCTCTGTCTCCCCCTGCTGGCCTGTGTCTCTGTCTCCCCCTGCTGGTCCCAGTCTCTGTCTCCCCCTGCTGGCCTCTGTCTCTGTCTCCCCCTGCTGGCCTCTGTCTCTGTCTCCCCCTGTGTCTCTGTCTCACCCTGCTGGCCTGTGTCTCTGTCTCCCCCTGCTGGCCTGTGTCTCTATGTCTCCCCCTGCTAGCCTGTGTCTCTGTCTCCCCCTGCTGGCCTGTGTTTCTGTCTCCCCCTGCTGGCCTGTGTCTCTCTGTTTCCCCCTGCTGGCCTGTGTCTCTGTCTCCCCCCGCTGGCCTGTGTCTCTGTTTCCCCCTGCTGGCCTGTGTCTCTGTCTCCCCCCCGCTGGCCTGTGTCTCTATGTCTCCCCCTGCTGGCCTGTGTCTCTATGTATCCCCTTGCTGGCCTGTGTCTCTGTCTCCCCCTGTGTCTCTGTCTCCCCCTGTGTCTCTGTCTCCCCCTGCTGGCCTCTGTCTCTGTCTCCCCCTGTGTCTCTGTCTCCCCCTGCTGGCCTGTGTCTCTGTCTTCCCCTGCTGGCCTGTGTCTCTATGTCTCCCCCTGCTGGCCTGTGTCTGTCTCCCCTGCTGGCCTGTGTCTCTGTCTCCCCCTGCTGGTCTGTGTCTCTCTGTCTCCCCTGCTGGCCTGTGTTTCTATGTGTCCCCCTGCTGGCCTGTGTCTCTGTGTGCCTGCTCCCTCCTTTACTTTGTCTTCTCTGTTGTCGTTGCTCTCGTACCCACCATATCCGGTTTCACCCGGTTTCACGAGGAGGTAAAGCCCTTTCAGTTTCCCCCTCAGTTTTAGTTTCATGTCCCTATATAAAAATAGCAAAACAGTTCAAATGATTTAGTGGCAGGTTGGAGCAAGTTAACTCCGCTGCGCTATGTCTGCACAATGGACAGAGTGCGCCGTGGTGTGTGTAGTAGGGGGGCTATGGAATTGGAACGCCACTGGGGTCATTAGGTTTGACTCCTTTCCATAAAAAGCGGGGGGAAAAATGCTTCTCATCTATGGTAGGCGTGATATGCCTCCACCTGTAATATTTTGATTTATAAGGGCGGTGTTAAGTTTACCGTTGAAGCTGCTTCACTCAACTCTGCCTCACACCCCCCCTCCCTCCACTACAGAGTTCAGTTAGCTACTTAGCCAGCTATTAAAAGCGGTAGTGTCAATAGTCTTAGCCTATTTAGCTAGCTCAAACCAGCTAATCTGCCAATGCCAAGATGGATATCAGAAATTGGCTTCGCCAAACTTTCCCCCCCAAAAAAAGCCTAAATAGATTGATGAGCAGCAGCATCAAACCACCACCAAGGCCACCGCCAATCCCAGCAGTGATGATGTTGCTGAATTCCAGCTAGCGCCACCAGGATATAGCTCCACCCCTTATTAATGTTCCTGACCAACTGGGAACAGAGGAGCAAGCCCAGTTTAGTCAAGAATCCTACCCTTACCGCAGGTTTTCTGTCCATTAAAAACATTCATTTAGTAGCAACTTTTTTCATAGGAAGAGAGTGGCTGGAATACTCGACTCACGCAGATGCACCAATTTTGTTTCCCATGTTGAAAGTTCTGTTTTGAGTCCAATGCTAAGGCGAACAAGGCCTTCCCCCAAACAGGGTGTTCTAACTGGAAGAATGCTCTTGAAAGTACCAAAGGATTCGCCAGGCAGGCATCAAGCAAAGAACATTTGAAATCCACTGCACTGTGGAAAAGATAAACAAGTTGGAAGTGCTATGTTGGTTTGAAACAAGGAACTCATATCCACAGTGGCCGACATATACATGTGATCCCATCACTCCTTTACGACTGAAGCACCTCCAACTTCGAGAGCAAACCGCTCCTCCAGCACCTACAGACAACCACATTCCTTCACCAAGAGCACTCGTTCTTCAACGTCCTACGGACAACCACATCCCTTCACCAAGAGCACTCGTTCTTCAACGTCCTACGGACAACCACACCCCTTCCTACCAAGCGTCATGCTCTTCGCATCACCAAGCTACCTTATCCACCCCCCTCCATTCCCTTTCAATAAAATCTTAAACTTACTATGTATAAGGTGTAATCATTACCTAGTGAACAAATAATCTGAACATTTTCAACGTAAGTAGACCCCAACACAGCGCAGTGTGTTTATGTGATGCTAGTTATGCACAGTGTTGCAGAACTCCCCATCTACACTACAAAAACCGTCTCAGTAGATTAAACAATAAAATGAAACATCTTCCTCACACCTGCCTGATGAGGTCTGAATTTGATTATGCCAATTTAACAGGGTTTTGTCATTACATCAGTGATGATGTCACTTCCTGTTCCTCCTCCTCTCCTGCCAGTTGAGATGGTTTGTTGGTTGATTCAGATTAGTTGGTTGTTGATAATCATCTCTGATGTTGTCACTTCCTGTTCCTCCTCCTCTCCTGCCAGTTGAGATGGTTTGTTGGTTGATTCAGATTAGTTGGTTATTGATGATCATCTCTGATGATGTCACTTCCTGTTCCTCCTCCTCTCCTGCCAGTTGAGATGGTTTGTTGGTTGTTTCAGATTAGTTGGTTGTTGATAATCATCTCTGATGTTGTCACTTCCTGTTCCTCCTCCTCTCCTGCCAGTTGAGATGGTTTGTTGGTTGATTCAGATTAGTTGGTTGTTGATGATCATCTATGACAGTCAACATGTACAAACCTCTCATCATCTACACACTCTTTTGGCTCACAGGTAATAATCTAGGAAATTATCGTTTGTTTTAGATAATAATATGGTATGATGCATATTCATCTTTTATGTATGCATATGCTAATGAATGTCTTCTCTCTATCTCTCCTCAGGTCTCTGTCTCAGTGTTGAGGTTCACCAGACTCCCTCTACAGTCTTCAGCAGACCTGGAGAGAATATTCAGCTCTTCTGCCACCATCAGAAAACAGACTACACACTAATGTTGTGGTACCAGAAATCACAAGGAGAAACAGCACTGAAACTCATTGGATATTTGAATTTTAATTCTCAAACCATTGAGAGTTCATATGAAGAGCATTTCAATATGAGTGGGGATTTGAGTGGAGACGGCCCAAAGAATGCCTCTCTGAACATGTTCAACTTGAGACAATCCCAACACAGTGCAGTGTATTTCTGTGCTGCTCGTTATGCACAGTGTTGCAGATTCCCCTGTCTACACTACAAAAACCTTCTCTCATTCACTGTCTCAGTACAGCTGTCTGATGCCACGCTGCATTTTGTCATTACGTCACTGATGAGGTCACTTCCTGTTCCTCCTCTCCAGTCAGTTCAGATGAGATGAGATGTCAGGTGGTTGACAGCGAACACTAAGGCACTGTCTAGACTTGACAGTTCATGCAGCTTTAGTGTTCTGATCATAGAGATCTGATCATGGAATTCCCAACGCGTCATGCATCTAAACCTACATTTAAATGTGTCTACCGTGTCCACAGTGTGTCTGGATTTGAGAGAGAGAGAAGGGGAGGGAGAGAGAAAAGAGGGAGAGAGACAAAGAGAAGTGGGGAGAGAGAGAAGGAGAGTGAGAGTGAGAGAGAAGGAGAGTGAGAGAGAGGAGAGTGTGAGAGAGAGAGGAGAAAAGGGAGAGAGAGAAAGAGAGAAAGAGAAGGAGAAAGAGAGAGAGAGAGAGAGAAGGAGAGAAAGAGAGAGACTTTTGACTTTTTGTCTATCTTTAATGATACATCCTCATTTCATAAAAACACCCCCACACCCACCATATCTCCTGAAACATCTTCCCCAGCTATACAGACACTTTTTGTCTATCTTTAAATGATACATCCTCATTTCATTAACCCCACACCATATCTCCTGAAACATCTCCACACTTAAAAAAAAAATCATTTTATAGAACTCAATTTCCACCCTAAGGCACACAGAGACCATCCCATTATAATAGTAACAGGTCTGTTATCCCCCCCACCTTTGACCCTGTTCGTAGTTAAATAAAGATTCAATAAAAATACCATTATGAACATCCCGACAGTAAACTCCACCCCCAACCTCTCACACAGACGTTATTGGCATTAACCTGACAGAAACACGTGATGCACAGGTTCACTCGTGACACTGAAAGGACAACCCTTTGTCCGACTCCCGGGTCGACCCGTGCCAACCAGCTGTTAGTGGCCAGGGCTCCATGTAGAACCCTCCACTGGAGGTCCCCTGACCTCTTTGGTTTGTAGATCCCCCTCCATCTTAAACTCACCATACTCCCCTGTCATTGATGTGCCTTCATTCCTGTTAGGTTCCTAATGCGTCCTCATCTTAACACAGAGGTTGTAGAGGGCTTTACCTCCCACCCCCTCAAACTCCCTCAGGCTCGGGGGGGGGGGTCCAAAAGTCCTAAAATCCACCAAGTCCAACAAGCCCTTGCCAGTCCCCAGTCTCACCTGCAGTGGCGGAAACATTGGTGGCCCCTCCCCCCTTTGGCCAGTCAAACGTCCCCCTTACCGGCTCAGACAGTGCCTCGGACCTCCCCCAGGAATCTCTCCATCAGCCTAAGAAATGTTAGTCCTATTTGTTGTGCCAGGGACTTCCGGGGGTTTTTCAACCCCTCCTCCCCCCGTCAACCGAAGGCTCTACAACCCAGCCTTTGTAAACCCGCTGCCATCAGTTGCCTCCGCAGGATGGCCGACTGAACCGATCTCAAAAGGATTGCTGGGTTGTGGAACATAGGCTCCTTCCACCCCCACAGCCCAGGCTCCATACCCCCTTTCTAGTGTGGGCCTTAGCAGCTGCCAGGCCCTCAGTACCACAGAGTAAAACTCAAAAAGACTTGCTGTACTCAGCCCCTCCAACCTCATGAGGAACAGCTGCTGGTCCAACCCTAATCCGCCAGCTGTCCTCAGCAGCGTGCATGCTGGTTAGCTCCAGCCGACATCAGTATGGTACAGCAGTCTCTACGCCTCCTTTAGTCGGAAAGCAGCCACCCTGCTCTCCAGTTCCACCAGGCTCTGTCCTGGTGGGTTGAGGACAGTCTGTTTATTCCACAGGGAAGATGCCGCCAGGTTGTTGATTATCAGCCGTCTCCCTCTATACGACACTTGGGACAGGAGCTCACCTCCAACCTGGCCAGTCTAGACAGCACTGCCTGTGACAGCCCCTCCCACTTCCTGACCCACCTCGCCAAGCTCAGGTACAACCCCAAAATGTTAAGCCCTTCACAACCCCACTGCAAACCCCCTGGAGAAGAAGGGGGACCCTAACATTAACATACCAGTAAGGTGATGACCTTCATGGACAGGACAAGTGAATATCAACAGTAACAATATGGTGATCAGAGAAACACACAGGAGTAATATCACACCTTCCAACCCTACTATAGTAGAGATCAGATACCTGTTAACCTTCCAACCCTACTATAGTAGAGATCAGATACATACAACCTGTCTAACCTTCCAACCCTACTACAGTAGAGATCAGATACATACCACCTGTCTAACCTTCCAACCCTACTACAGTAGAGATCAGATACCTGTCTAACCTTCCAACCCTACTACAGTAGAGATCAGATACATACCACCTGTCTAACCTTCCAACCCTACTACAGTAGAGATCAGATACCTGTCTAACCTTCCAACCCTACTACAGTAGAGATCAGATACATACAACCTGTCTAACCTTCCAACCCTACTACAGTAGAGATCAGATACCTGTCTAACCTTCCAACCCTACTACAGTAGAGATCAGATACCTGTCTAACCTTCCAACCCTACTACAGTAGAGATCAGATACATACAACCTGTCTAACCTTCCAACCCTACTACAGTAGAGATCAGATACCTGTCTAACCTTCCAACCCTACTACAGTAGAGATCAGATACATACCACCTGTCTAACCTTCCAACCCTACTACAGTAGAGATCAGATACCTGTCTAACCTTCCAACCCTACTACAGTAGAGATCAGATACATACCACCTGTCTAACCTTCCAACCCTACTACAGTAGAGATCAGATACCTGTCTAACCTTCCAACCCTACTACAGTAGTGATCAGATACCTGTCTAACCTTCCAACCCTACTACAGTAGAGATCAGATACCTGTCTAACCTTCCAACCCTACTACAGTAGAGATCAGATACCTGTCTAACCTTCCAACCCTACTACAGTAGAGATCAGATACCTGTCTAACCTTCCAACCCTACTACAGTAGAGATCAGATACCTGTCTAACCTTCCAACCCTACTACAGTAGAGATCAGATACCTGTCTAACCTTCCATCCCTACTACAGTAGAGATCAGATACCTGTCTAACCTTCCAACCCTACTACAGTAGAGATCAGATACCTGTCTAACCTTCCAACCCTACTACAGTAGAGATCAGATACCTGTCTAACCTTCCAACCCTACTACAGTAGAGATCAGATACCTGTCTAACCTTCCAACCCTACTACAGTAGAGATCAGATACATACAACCTGTCTAACCTTCCAACCCTACTACAGTAGAGATCAGATACATACCACCTGTCTAACCTTGCTGCACTGACACGACCTTCATTAACCTTTAGCCATGTGTACTGCCTAACTTTTGCATTCCTTACTCTCCACACGTCAGAAAGCTCAAATTCAGTTAATAGACCAGACAGACAAGTTGCTGACCGCAGGTGGGGTTCTTCAGCAGTGCGGTCAACAGTAAAATCCACTGTACAGTCGTGGCCAAAGGTTTTGAGAATGACACAAATATACATTTTCACGAAGTCTGCTGCCTCAGTTTGTATGATGGCAATTTGCATATAGTCCAGAATGTTATGAAGAGTGATCAGATGAATTGCAATTACTTGCAAAGTCCCTCTTTGCCATGCAAATGAACTGAATCCCAAAAACACATTTCCACTGCATTTCAGCCCTGCCACAAAAGGACCAGCTGACATCATGTCAGTGATTCTCTCGTTAACACAGGTGTGAGTGTTGACGAGGACAAGGCTGGAGATCACTCTGTCATTCTGATTGAGTTTGAATAACAGACTGGAAGCTTCAAAAGGATGGTGGTGCTTGGAATCATTGTTCTTCCTCTGTCAGCCATGGTTACCTGCAAGGAAACATGTGCCGTGATCATTTCTTTGCACAAAAAAGGGCTTCACAGGCAAGGATATTGCTGCCAGTAAAATTGCACCTAAATCAACCATTTATCAGATAATCAAGAACTTCAAGAAGAGCGGTTCAATTGTTGTGAAGAAGGCTTCAGGGCACCCAAGAAAGTCCAGCAAGCGCCAGGACCGTCTCCTAAAGTTGATTCAGCTGTGGGATCGGGGCACCACCAGTACAGAGCTTGCTCAGGAATGGCAGCAGGCAGGTGTGAGTGCATCTGCAAGCACAGTGAGGCAAAGACTTTTGGGGGATGGCCTGGTGTCAAGAAGGGCAGCAAAGAAGCCACTTCTCTCCAGGAAAAACATCAGGGACAGACTGATATTCTGCAAAAGGTACAGGGATTGGACTGCTGAGGACTGGGGTAAAGTCATTTTCTCTGATGAATCCCCTTTCCAAGTGTTTGGGGAATCTGGAAAAAAGCTTGTCCGGAGAAGACAAGGTGAGCGCTACCATCAGTCCTGTGTCATGCCAACAGTAAAGCATCCTGAGACCATTCATGTGTGGGGCTGCTTCTCAGCCAAGGGAGTGGGCTCACTCACAATTCTGCCTAAGAACACAGCCATGAATAAAGAATGGTACCAACACATCCTCCAAGAGCAACTTCTCCCAACCATCCAGGAACAGTTTGGTGACGAACAATGCCTTTTCCAGCATGATGGAGCACCTTGCCATAAGGCAAAAGTGATAACTAAGTGGCTCGGGGAACAAAACATTGATATTTTGGGTCCATGGCCAGGAAACTCCCCAGACCTTAATCCCATTGAGAACTTGCGGTCAATCCTCAAGAGGCGGGTGGACAAACAAAAACCCACACATTCTGACAAACTCCAAGCATTGATTATGCAAGACTGGGCTGCCATCAGTCAGGATGTGGCCCAGAAGTGAATTGCCAGCATGCTAGGGCGGATTGCAGAGGTCTTGAAAAAGAAGGGTCAACACTGCAAATATTGACTCTTTGCATCAACTTCATGTAATTGTCAATAAAAGCCTTTGACACTTATGAAATGCTTGTAATTATACTTCAGTATTACATAGTAACATCTGACAAAAATATCTAAAGACACTGAAGCAGCAAACTTTGTGGAAATTAATATTTGTGTCATTCTCAAAACTTTTGGCCACGACTGTACAGTTCCAGTCCCCCCCTAAAACCATACACCCCTCTTGGTCACACTGTCTTAAGGTTTCCTTTATTTTATCAAATACAGTAATACGCTCTGTACCCTCATTAGGAGCATAAACATAAAAAAAATAAACTTAACATCTGCCTTGGCCAATAAAACCCGACCCTTAACAATCTCTGTTGTAGATACCACAGTCAACCCTAAGCCTGAAGAAAACAAAATGGCCACCCCAGCACTGAAATTAGTACCATGACTGAGTATATGCTGCCCCTCCCACCACATACCCCAGTCAACCTCAGTAGCCTCATCGCTATGTGTCTCCTGTAGGAAAACTACATTGCCTTTTCTGTTTTATTACTTCTAATACCCAAGTCCTCTTATTCCTGTCCCTTCCCCCATTAATATTGAGAGAAACTACCCTTAGTACCTCCATATAGAAAAGAGAAAGGCAGAAGAAACCACAGAGAAACCAGACGAAGAGAAAAGAACACCCTATGAGGCTGTCACGATCTTCACCATCATCTGAAGATATTTCAAAATCACTGTCAGACCAATACGCAGCGGATTGCGTGCTCAACATCATAATTTATTAAATAATGAGAACATGGAAAAACAAGAAAATAACAAACAAACCGACAATTCTACAGGCTATATCGCTACTTACAGCTGTGCAAAATAAAACAACCCACAACCCCAAGAGAAAGACACACACCTAATATATGACTCCCAATCAGGAACAACGATATCCAGCTGTTCCTGATCGGGAGTCACACAGACTAACACAGAAACAAAACAACTAGAAACTACATACAACACACAACTTCTGCCACGTTGTCACGTCCTGGCCAGTATATAAGGTTAATTGTTTTGTAGTTTGGTCAGGGTGTGACAGAGGGTATTTGTTTTATGTGGTTCAGGGTGGTGTGTTTTGATTAAGGGTGTTTGATTTAGTATTTCCGGGGTTTTGGTTTATAGTCTGTTTATGTATTTCTATGTCTAGTCTGGTGAGTGTGTTTCTATGTTGGTTAATTGGGATTGGGACTCTCAGTTGAAGGCAGGTGTTGTCTATCTGCCTTTGATTGAGAGTCTCATATATAAGGGTGTGTTTGTGTTTGTGATTTGTGGGTGATTGTTCTGTGTAAAGCCCTATGCTTTGCCAGACTGTTTTGTTGTTCGTTCATTTGCGTGTTTTGTTGTTTTGGAGTGTTCGTTTGAAAGGTAATAAATCTAAAAATGAGCATACACGTACCTGCTGCGTATTGGTCCACATTTTCTGATGACGATTTCGCACTATCGTCGGAAGACGAAGACAACCGAGACAGAATCACCCACCACCAAAGGACCAAGCAGCAGAGGAAGGAGCAGACGGAGTTCGAGTTGGACTGGCGGGAGAAGTGGACTTGGGAGGAAGTTCTGGACGGGGCCGGACCTTGGCATCAGGCTGGGGAGTATCGCCGCCCGCAGTGGGAAATAGAAGCAGCCAAGGCAGAGAGGCGGTGGTACGAGGCCAGAGACGCGCTGAGGGAGAAGCACGAGAGGCACCCCCAAGAAATTTTTTTGGGGGGGCACACGGGTAGTTTGGCTAGGCGAGGGAAGAGCCGGAAGCCAGCTACCCGTGGTTATATGGAGGAGCGTATGAGGTGGGGAGCGCCATGTTTCGCTGAGAAGCGCAATATCTCACCCATACGCACGCACAGTCCGGTGCGAGTTATTCCAGCCCCTCGCAGGTGCCGTGCTAGAGCGGGCATCCAGCCTGGTAGGAGGATGCCTGCGCAGCGCATCTGGTCGCCGGTACGCCTCCGAGGACCAGGCTACCCAACTCCCGCTCTACGCACGGCTACCATCAAGCCCCTGCACAGCCCAGTCTGCCCTGTACGAGCACTCCGCTCGTGCAGGGCTACTAGTTCCATCGAGCCAAGGCGGGTTGTGCAGGAGGTAAGATCTAGACCGGCTGTGCGCCTCCATAGCCCTGGGTTTCCAGCTCCTGTCTCTCGTGCGGACCCGGAAGTGCGTCCACCCAGTCCGACTCGTCCTGTTCCCGCTCCCCGCACTAAACGGCAAGTGCGTAAACCCAGCCTCGCCAGTCAACAGTCGTCGGAGCTGCCCGTCAGTCAACAGTCGTCGGAGCTGCCCGTCAGTCAACAGTCGTCGGAGCTGCCCGTCAGTCAACAGTCGTCGGAGCTGCCCGTCAGTCACAGTCGCCGGAGTCAGTCACAGTCGCCGGAGTGGTCAGACTGCGCTGAACTGCCGGAGTGGTCAGACTGCGCTGAACTGCCGGAGTGGCCAGACTGCGCTGAACTGCCGGAGTGGCCAGACTGCGCTGAACTGCCGGAGTGGCCAGACTGCGCTGAACTGCCGGAGTGGCCAGACTGCGCACAACTGCCGGAGTGGCCAGACTGCGCTGAACTGCCGGAGTGGCCAGACTGCCCTGACCTGCCGGAGTGGCCAGACTGCCCTGACCTGCCGGAGTGGCCAGACTGCCCTGACCTGCCGGAGTGGCCAGACTGCCCTGACCTGCCGGAGTGGCCAGACTGCCCTGACCTGCCGGAGTGGCCAGACTGCCCTGACCTGCCGGAGTGGCCAGACTGCCCTGACCTGCCGGAGTGGCCAGACTGCCCTGACCTGCCGGAGTGGCCAGACTGCCCTGACCTGCCGGAGTGGCCAGACTGCGCTGACCTGCCGGAGTGGCCAGACTGCCCTGACCTGCCGGAGTGGCCAGACTGCCCTGACTGCCCCGAGCTGACAGACTGCCCAGACTGCCCCGAGCTGACAGACTGCCCAGACTGCCCCGAGCTGACAGACTGCCCAGACTGCCCCGAGCTGACAGACTGCCCAGACTGCCCCGAGCTGACAGACTGCCCAGACTGCCCCGAGCTGACAGACTGCCCAGACTGCCCCGAGCTGACAGACTGCCCAGACTGCCCCGAGCCACCAGACTGCCCCGAGCTGCCAGACTGCCCAGACTGCCTGGAACGGCCAGAACCTGAGCCGCCTCCAATATAGGTGGGTTGGGGAGGGGGGGTGTAGCACAGTGCCGTCGTTGACGGCAGCCACCCTCCCTTCCCTCCCTTTAGTAAGGGGGAATTTTTCTTTTGGGTATTGTTTGGGGGTATTTTTTTTGTTTTTTTTTGTTAAGGTGCTTCTGGGGTAGCACCTTTAAGGGGGGGGGTACTGTCACGTCCTGGCCAGTATATAAGGTTAATTGTTTTGTAGTTTGGTCAGGGCGTGACAGAGGGTATTTGTTTTATGTGGTTCAGGGTGGTGTGTTTTGATTAAGGGTGTTTGATTTAGTATTTCCGGGGTTTTGGTTTATAGTCTGTTTATGTATTTCTATGTCTAGTCTGGTGAGTGTGTTTCTATGTTGGTTAATTGGGATTGGGACTCTCAGTTGAAGGCAGGTGTTGTCTATCTGCCTTTGATTGAGAGTCTCATATATAAGGGTGTGTTTGTGTTTGTGATTTGTGGGTGATTGTTCTGTGTAAAGCCCTATGCTTTGCCAGACTGTTTTGTTGTTCGTTCATTTGCGTGTTTTGTTGTTTTGGAGTGTTCGTTTGAAAGGTAATAAATCTAAAAATGAGCATACACGTACCTGCTGCGTATTGGTCCACATTTTCTGATGACGATTTCGCACTATCGTCGGAAGACGAAGACAACCGAGACACACGTCCTGACCAAATACTAAACAACTACTCCCTCTGCTGGTCAGGACGTGTGACAGAGGCATGATCATCATCATTGTTTTAACTTTCTCTTATTAACCTGACCACGTTTCCTACTACCTTTTGCTGCTGTGAGAGCAGTAACAAATTTCCTCAAGCGAAAACGCTTCTTCTCACTCAACTGGTCTAACCCCGCCGTCTTCTGTAACATCACAGCTGACCTCACAAACTTATCAACATCTAAAAAAATCTGCCAATTTGACAGATTTGCCAAAAAAGTCTGATCCAGGAACCCATTGACCTCCTCTGGACTGTAAATTGAGTCGTCGCCAGCTGCTATCATATCAGGAGAGATTATCCATATCCTTCTCCTGATCCTCCTCAACTGAGGCCACAGACCCCTGACTCCCCTCAGCCACATCCCTCTCAACACTCCCCAGCTGCACCCCATCACTCGTACCAGGCATCTCCTC
This sequence comes from Salmo trutta, assembly GCF_901001165.1. Classification (NCBI taxonomy): domain Eukaryota; kingdom Metazoa; phylum Chordata; class Actinopteri; order Salmoniformes; family Salmonidae; genus Salmo; species Salmo trutta. The sequence continues at coordinate 3,402,422 of NC_042981.1, read as the reverse complement.
CACTACCTGGGAGACTAGCCCCATCTGATCCCTATTACTAGTAGTGGACATCTCCTCCACTACCTATTGTCGCAAGGGAACTTTTATTTATTTATTTCATTTCACCTTTATTTAACCCGGGTAGCAAAGATTATAGCAAACACCACTGAAACGGAATTAGTGCTCGCTAGCTTTGCAAATTCAGCTATTGTTGGAAGCCAGCCAATATGAAACAAACTATTACAAAAAATGAAACAAAAAATTACAAAATGTTGCAGCATATGTTGTGTAAATTGTGAACTCATACAGCTGTCAACTCTTGTCATTTTAATCCGTTTCACATTTGCTAGCTACCTTTTAGATCGAAACCCAAATAGAATGATAGAAGATGATAGAAGCCCATCTCCTACTGTAAATAACCTACACACTGTGTGTGTAGCCAGCCAGCCAGCCAGGTAGAAAAATGGCAGAAAAATAAAAGACGGACATCAGAGTATTTTTCAATACACCAAAACGCATAGTGAGAACCCTAGTAGCCTAACATCTCAAAGACTAGTTGATAAAATGTTCATAAGAAAGAAATTAAATTCTAATGGTAATGTTTCACAATGATGTCATTAGGCAGAGCAGGCAACAGATGGCACACAGACAGCAGAGTTGGGGACAGATATGCAGGGACAGACTGGCAGAGACAGGGAGTCTCAGGTAAGTTTGTTGAGTCTTTGTTTGGCAACATTATGAAAGGTTCTCAATTTTTGTTGACTTGTAAAATAGGAACATAATTGGAAAATGCCATGGATACCCCCACTCTCAACTTTAACAAATCTTAGTTCAGTCACCAGTTTAAGGCAATGGTATTGCTGTTGTGATTAGTTGTGTAGTTTTGGGTACCGGTAGTTAGGAGTACGGCAAACACCTTATTTCTTTGGTTCCTCAATATACATTTACCATATTACAATGTAGGCTATGTGTTACAGCACTACTTTTGGTGTCCCCCTCAGGAATTGCTCTTGAGAAAATTTCATGTAATTGTCCCCTCCAAAGTTGATATCAGATTTTTCGCCCCTGCCCTCAACACGGACAACTTGTTCCTCAGCAACAGGTGCTTGTGGCTGCTCTACCGCTGTCGGCCCACCTCTCCCTACATCAGTGGTCCCAGGCGTTACGAGGACCACCTGCCCCCCCCGCCTCCGCCTTCTCCCTTTTCGGGCAAGCATGTCGCTTATGGCCAACATCCCCACACTCAAAACACCATTGACTACCTGTACTAGCATAAGCCATATACAGTCTGTCGTCATACTTGACTTTAAACGCTAACTCCAAAGTCTCCTCCGGTGAGTCCAAAAACATAAACACCTGTCGCCGAAACGACATAACCTGTTTCAACGCCAGGTGTTTGCAACGCAACGGGACAATCTTAATTGAACTTGCGAACTCCCCAAAGCGCAATAACTCGCGCTCCAATAACTCATTGGGAATAAACGGCGGTACATTTCAAATCGTTACCCTTGTTGACGGAGAAAAAAAGCGGCGTAACTTGAATAAATATTCCTTTATTAAGAAGTACGCCTTGCTCAACCATACGATCAACAAGACGCTCTTCTTTAAGAAAAACCACCACCGCTTTATTCATCCGTGACGCATAAGCAACATTCTCATATCCTACCTTCTCTCCTACGGAGACCAGAAACTCCTCCACCGTGACAGTAGCTTCAGTAACACACCTAAAGCCGTGCCGAAGTGACAGGGACGGCGTCCCCATTTGGGTCGCCATCCCCGCCAAAGTCAGGGGATTTCAACAAAAAAAAAACAATATACTAAATTCTACCACAACACAACATTTTTAAATAATAACCTTTAGTCATGCATAGAAAAAAAGGGATACCACCAAGAAAAGGAGACACGAAAGAAAAACCAACTCTACACAACACTCGCACTCGCTCATACAATTCCCAGCATGCACCAAACACTAGCATGCAGAGAGAGAAAGAGAGACAGAAAGAGAGAGGGAGAGAGAGAGAGAATGAGGAGGAGAGAGAGAGAGAGGGGGAGGGTGTGCAAGGCAGAGATACAGAGAGAGGTTAGAGGGAGAGAGAGAGGCAGAGAGACAGAGAGGTTAGAGGGAGAGAGAGAATGAGAAGGAGAGAGAAAGAGAGAGGGGGAGGGTGTGCAAGGCAGAGATACAGAGAGAGGTTAGAGGGAGAGAGAGAGGCAGAGATACAGAGAGAGGTTAGAGGGAGAGAGAGAGGCGAGAGAAAGAAAAAGAAAGAGAGAGCAAGGCAGAGAGAGAGAGAGGGGGAAGGTTAGAGGGAGAGAGACAGAGAGGTTAGAGGGAGAGAGAGAATGAGAAGGAGAGAGAAAGCGAGAGAGGCAGAGACAGAAAGAGGGAGAGAGGGAGAGGGGGGAAGGTTAGAGGGAGAGAGACAGAGAGAGGTTGAGCAGAGCATATGTATCTGCCAATCAAAGTCACTGTGATGATGTACTTCCCCCTGTCTGTCTCTGTGTGAAGCTTTACTCAGACGATCTGCTCTTTTCTCTCTGTAGTGCAGACAGACTGTCACCATGATCCTCGCTGTCTGTTTGGTATCACTATGTCTCACAGGTAAGACTAAGACCATAGTAATATTTTAAGGTACCAGACATTTCGTTGTCATGGAGGGCATCTGCTAGCAATTACGTCTCGTTTGGATAAATACAAACCTATTGACAATCAATTCAAAGGTCAACTTAGATTCACAAACATTTGATAATCTCCTCTTCCTCCCCTCTTCCTCATCTTCCTCTTCTCTTCCTCCCCTCTCCCTCCTCTTCCTCCCCTCCCAGGGTTGGGTCAAGGTACCAGAGTTGTCCAGACTCCTGCTGCCTTGGTAACGACCCCAGGAGACTCCGCTGATCTCCGCTGTTCTCACACTATAAAAGACTATGATGTTATCCTCTGGTACAGACAGTCTCATTCTCAGGACAGACAGCTACAACTGCTGGGGTACCTTTACACAGACAACAAAAACCCAGAATCTAGTTTCAAGGACAAAATTAAATTGAGAGGAAACGCAGAACAGTATTGTGATTTAAGTGTTTCCAACCTAACACAAGAGGACAGTGCAGTGTATTTCTGTGCTGCCAGAGAGCACAGTGTAGCAGATCCTATCTCAGCCCTACAAAAACCACATCTCAAATACAAAGTCACACCTCACACCACCACTGCAGTGTTCTGAACCACTTAAACCTCCTCAATACTAAACCTCCTCAATACCAAACCTCCTCAATACTAAACCTCCTCAATACTAAACCTCCTCAATACTAAACCTCCTCAATACTAAACCTCCTCAATACTAAACCTCCTCAATACTAAACCTCCTCAATACTAAACCTCCTCACTACTAAACCTCCTCACTACTAAACCTTCCCAATACTAAACATAATCAATACTAAACATCCTCAATACTAAACATAATCAATACTAAACCTCCTCAATACTAAACATCCTCAATACTAAACATAATCAATACTAAACCTCCTCAATACTAAACCTCCTCAATACTAAATATAATCAATACTAAACCTCCTCAATACTAAACATAATCAATACTAAACATCCCACAATTGCTAATATATGTGATGTGAAATGTGAAAATCACTCTAACCCGTAAATATAGAAGATGTGCTGTAGGCTACAGTCCAAAATGGCAAAATAATTTTTAGACAGGGAGTACAGGATTTATATTGCCTGATTAGGTATGTTTCTGCCTATAATTTCCAACATTTTGTCTATTTGTTAGTCAACTCTTCTATAGATAGAAACATGTCTCTTCTGTCATTATATGTTGCCCTAGAAAGACTAAATAAACCCAGAACAATGTCATTGATTGATTGAATGAATGCTTCAATCTAGTTGACATCGGTTTTCTCTGTCATCTTTCACGGATCAAAGACGTTAGAAAATACAATGAAGACATTTAGGGACCGGGGAAAAAATACAATGAAGACGTTTAGGGACCGGGGAGAAAATACAATAATACAAAGTAAGGGAAAGAGTTTCTGATCAAAATGTCCAGATGATATCAGTCAGCTGTGAAAGCTGTGAAAACGACCCAACGCGTTATATCTGGGATGAAGACAGTACACCTGTACCTGTACACCAGTAGGTACACTACACCTGTACCTGTACGTACACTACATGAACAAAAGTATGTGACCACCTGCTCGTCCAACATCTCATTACAAAATCATGGGCATTAATATGGAGTTGGTTCCCCCTTTGCTGCTATAACAGCCTCCACTCTTCATGGAAGGCTTTCCACTAGATGTTGGAACATCGCTGTGGGGACTTGCTTCCATTCAGCCACAAGAGCATTAGTGAGGTCGGGCACTGATGTTGTGCGATTAAGCCTGGCTCGCAGTCAGCGTTCCAATTCATCCCAAAGGTGTTCGATGAGGTTGAGGTCAGGGCTCTGTGCAAGCCAGTCAAGTTCTATCACACCGATCTCAACAGACCATTTCTGAATGGAGCTCGCTTCGTGTACAGGGGCATTGTCATGCTGAAACAGGAAAGGGCCTTCCCCAAACTGTTTTCACAAATTTAGAAGCACAGAATTGTCTAGAATGTCATTGTATGCTGTAGCGTTAAGATTTCTCTTCTCTGGAACTAAGGGGCCTAGCCCGAACCATGAAAAACAACCCCAGACCATTATTCCTCCTCCACCAAACTTTACAGTTGGCACTATGCATTCGGGCAGGTAGCGTTCTCCCGGCATCCGCCAAACCCAGATTTGTCTGTCGGACTGCCAGATGGTGAAGCGTGATTCATCACTCCAGAGAACACGTTTCCACTGCTCCAGAGTCCAATGGCGGCGAGCTATAAACCACTCCAGCCGACACATGGCATTGCGAATGGTGATCTTAGGCTAGTCTGCGGTTGCTTGGCCATGGAAACCCATTTCATGAACCTACCGACGAACAGTTCATGCTGACGTTGCTTCCAGAGGCAGTTTGGAACTCGATGGTGAGTTTTACAACCGAGGACAGGCGATTTATACACGCTACACACTTCAGCACTTGGCGTTCCCGTTCTGTGAGCTTGTGTGTGGCCTACCACTTCACAGCTGAGCCGTTGTTGCTCCTAGACATTTTCACTTCATAGCACTTACAGTTGACCGGGGCAGCTCTAGCAGGGCAGCAATTTGACAAACTGACTTGTTGGAAAGGTGGCATTCTATGACGGTGCCACGTTGAAAGTCACTGAACTCTTCAGTATGGCTATTCTACTGCCAATGTTTGTCTATGGAGATTGCATGGCGGTGCGCTCGATTTTATACACCTGTCAGCAACGGGTGTGGCTGAAATAGCCGAATCCACTAGTTTTCCGGGGTGTCCACATACTGCTGTATAGTGTATCTAACTGAGCATTGCATTCTCTCAAGATAAATAAATCCTATATCTTCACTCCTTTTCCCAAATCCAAATTTAGCCTATTTTTGGTGTATCATTTTACTGCAAGAAATGCTTCTGCAGGAGTTAATAGTAAGGCTATGTGAGATATTATAGACCTATGTAACCAATGTGAAATGGCTAGCTAGTTAGTGGTGGTGCGCGCTAATAGTGTTTCAATTGGTGACGTCACTCGCTCTGAGACCTGAAATAGTTGTTCTCCTTGCTCTGCAAGGGCCGTGGCTTTTGTGGCGCGATGGGTAACGATGCTTCGTGGGGTGTCAGTTGTTGATGTGTGCAGAGGGTCCCTGGTTCAAGCCCAGGTTGGGGCGAGGAGAGGGACGGAAGCTATGCTGTTACACCTACAGTCAGTGTCCAGATTTCAGTTTCCATTCAACCAATCTGAACAGTAGGCTACAGTTCCCTTGACGTACCATAGGCCTATTTGAAGTCCCTGTCTTGTGACTGTCGAATTTGTATCAGCCGCCTCACAATCATCAAAATCAAAATATTTTCCAAACAAACATTACTTTTCTGGCCCTCCCTTTTTCTTTATTTTCAACTCTCCTTTTGCAGCGTTTGTCTTATTGAATTAAACTTTGACGATATCCTTTTTTGCCTTTGCTGTGGATTGACGTTAACGTTTTCTGCCAGTTCCAAAAAAGCATTATTTGGCTGTGTAGGCTAATTGGCGAGCACACAGTTAATCTCTAAAGTTTAGGCTTATGAACTAATGCCAAATAACGAAATAAAAACCTCAATGTAGTCTATAGATATACACAAGAAGATTAATATATTTTTATTTTTATTTATAGATTTATTTGAAGGTATTGTTTGTCTTTGTTCATATATTTTTACAAACTCTATATTTTGTTTCATGTTATTGTCCCAGTACCTTCCAGCTGATCCAGCAGAGAGCAGTAATGTTCCACTGTACTGTAGGGTGATAGGTCAGCTATAAGCTCCTCCCACCTCAGAACACAAGGCTCTGAACACCTCAGACCATAGACATAGATCTAACTCTACAGCTGTGACAGACAAACAGGCAGACAGACAAACAGCATGATCAGAGTTCTCCTCACGGCTACTGTTTCACTCCTCTGGCTCACAGGTGAGGATAAGGTTCAGTATATCAGGTGAAGGTGAGGTTCAGTATATCAGGTGAAGGTAAGGTTCAGTATACCAGGTGAAAGTAAGGTTCAGTATATCAGGTGAAGGTAAGGTTCAGTATACCAGGTGAAGGTAGGGTTCAGTATATCAGGTGAAGGTGAGGTTCAGTATATCAGGTGAAGGTAAGGTTCAGTATATCAGGTGAAGGTAAGGTTGAGTATATCAGGTGAAGGTGAGGTTCAGTATATCAGGTGAAGGTAAGGTTCAGTATATCAGGTGAAGGTAAGGTTCAGTATACCAGGTAGTTAGTAGCTGATCTGTTTTATTATTGTCTCTCTGTGTTTCATCGTCTCTCTCTTCTCCTGCTGTCTTCTCCCCAGGTTCCTGTGTGTCCCTCTCCGTCCACCAATCTCCTCGTCATCTCACCAAGAGGCCAGGAAACACCTTAAAGATGACCTGCAGTCACCATGACAAAAAATATGATAAAATCTACTGGTACCGTCAGATACATGGACAAAAGCTCCAGCTCATCGGCTTCCTGTCCTTTAAAGAAGCTTTTGATGTTGAGGAAAACTTTAACATCTCAGGCGACGCCGAGGATGAGGGTTTTCTGGGGTCGCTTGCAGTGAGGGTTGAAGACACTGGGCTATATTATTGTGCTGTGAGTAAAGCACAGTGCATCAGCTACACTTTGCACTACACACAAAACCCCTCCCCTCCCTCTACACTACACCAAAGATTGTCTATTATGTTGACAAGATATTAGAGTGACTGCTCTAACAATGAAAAAACATGCCCACAAAGACGGAAGGCAAGCAGGAAGAGATGAGATCAGGTGGGACCATTCTAGCCAATGAGACGGCAGATACGCGTGTGAACAACAGGCCATAGAGATAGATAGAGTCATCTTTGTATCTGTGCCAATATAGCGTCTGTGACAGCATGGGTAGCGCCATTGAGACTATCTCCATTTTAAAGTAGTCAATTTTCTTCTTCTTCAAAGAACTCGCCAGTTTATAGTCATAAAAACCGGAAATGAGTTACCTCTGGTTCATTCAGCCATTCCTATTGGGGAAAATAAATGGGGGAATGAATAGGGCTTTGGAATTAAACGGTGAAAAGGTCAGAGGTTAACACAGGCTTAGGAGATCTTATACGTTTTGTTCTATGAGATAATGTCAGTCAGGTTAACATGACATGTAATTCATAATAAAATGTTTATATGCTTTATGTGGTTTTTCTGATTACATAAAAAAATCTAAAATCAAATCATCAAATCCAAGATGGCGTAGCAGTTCAGACGTCCTGTCGTGTCCCGTGTATATGCATATATATTTACATATTTTTTCTTCACTTATCTTTTTACATTTTTTTATTCTAAATACTCAACCTCAAAGCACTCTCCTGCAACCCGCCTCATCAATTAAAAAAAAAAAAAAAAGTATTATTTACCTCATCTGAATTCCACGACAGAAGCTAGCCAGAGGTTAGCCATTTTCACTGGCTAACGTTGAAGTTCAGCTAGCTACGGTTAGCTGTCCTCAGCTATCCATTAGCTCGAAAAGCTATCGCCAGTTTTTGTACAGCGCGACTCAGACCAGAGCATATCGGACCTATTCTCTCTCCTTTCCTCGATTTCTACCGCAGGCTCTGGACATTTACACCTGGATCTTGCAGCTAACTAGCTGCTACCTGAGTGACTATTGGCAACGTCGGTCTCGGAATTAACACACACTATTACGGAGCTAGCTAGCTAGCCAGCTGAAGAATTCCGTCAGCCACTCGTGGGCTACTCCTGAGCTAGCCAGCTGAAGTGTCTCCTGGGCTACAACTCACCTATCCTGACCCGTTTTACTGCCGATGCGGAGCCCCATTGGGTCTTCACGACTGGATCACCGACGTTATCTGCCCGAGGGAGTTGTCCAACTGGCCCCTCCGTCGCGACGTAACCTGATCGCCCATCTGCGGCCAGCTAATCGTTAGCTGTCTTTTCGGCTGCGATCTGAATAGGTCTGTCGGACACTTTTCTTGGGCCACTATAACTAACTATTTTGCCAACTTGGACAGGTCCCCCCTTCCACACGGAACCCCACTAACCCACAGACGGAAACGCACGAGGCGGCTAAAAACAGACCTCCCTCCCATCTTCCACCAGCTTGCTACCTATGGCCCGGCTAGCTGTCTGATTCTCACTGGACCCTCTGATTCACTCGGCTAAGCATGCCTCTCCTTAATGTCAATATGCCTTGTCCATTGCTGTTCTGGTTAGTGTTTATTGGCTTATTTCACTGTAGAGCCTCTAGCCCTGCTCATTATACCTTATCCAACCTCTCAGTTCCTCCACCCACACATGCTATGACATCTTCTGGTTTCAATGATATTTCTAGAGACAATATCTCTCTCATAATCACTAAATGCCTAGGTTTACCTCCTCTGTACTCACATCCCACCATACCTTTGTCTGTACATTATACCTTGAAGCTATTTTATCGCCCCCAGATACCTGCTCCTTTTTCTCTCTATTCTGGACGTCACAGACGACCAATTCTTATAGCTTTTAGCCGTACCCTCATACTTATCCTTCTCTGCTCCGCTGGGGATGTAGAGGTGAATCCAGGCCCTTCAGTGCCTGGCTCCACACCTACTCCCCAGGCGCTCTCTTTTGATGACTTCTGTAACCGTAATAGCCTTGGTTTCATGCATGTTAACATTAGAAGCCTCCTCCCTAAGTTTGTTTTATTCACTGCTTTAGCACACTCTGCCAACCCGGATGTCCTAGCTGTGTCTGAATCTTGGCTTAGGAAGTCCACCAAAAACTGTGAAATCTTCATCCCTAACTACAACGTTTTCAGACAAGATAGAACGACCAAAGGGGGCGGTGTTGCAATCTACTGCAGAGATAGCTTGCAGAGTTCTGTCCTGCTATCCAGGTCTGTACCCAAACAATTTGAACTTCTACTTTTAAAAATCCACCTCTCCAAAAACAAGTCTCTCACCGTTGCCGCCTGCTATAGACCCCCCTCGGCCCCTAGCTGTGCTCTGGACACCATATGTGAACTGATTGCCCCCCATTTATCTTCAGAGCTCGTGCTACTAGGCGACCTAAACTGGGACATGCTTAACACCCCAGCCATTCTACAATCCAAGCTTGATGCCCTCAATCTCACACAAATTATTAATGAACCCACCAGGTACAACCCCAAAGCCGCAAACACTGGCACCCTCATAGATATCATCCTAACCAATGTGCCCTCTAATTACACCTCTGCTGTTTTCAACCAAGATCTCAGCGATCACTGCCTCATTGCCTGCACCCGTAATGGGTCAGCGGTCAAACGACCTCCACTCATCACTGTCAAACGCTCCCTGAAACATTTCAACGAGCAAGCCTTTCTAATCGACCTGGCCCTGGTATCCTGGAAGGATATTGACCTCATCCCGTCAGTAGAGGATGCCTGGTTATTTTTTAAAAATGCCTTCCTCTCCATCTTAAATAAGCATGCCCCTTTCAAGAAATTTAGAACCAGGAACAGATATAGCCCTTGGTTCTCCCCAGACCTGACTGCCCTTAACCAACACAAAAATATCCTGTTGCGTTCTGCATTAGCATCGAACTGCCCCCGCGATATGCAACTTTTTAGGGAAGTTAGAAACCAATACACACAGGCAGTTAGAAACGCCAAGGCTAGCTTTTTCAAACAGAAATTTGCTTCGTGCAACTCCAACTCTAAAAAGTTCTGGGACATTGTAAAGTCCATGGAGAATAAGAACACCTCCTCCCAACTGCCCACTGCACTGAGGATAGGAAACTCTGTCACCACCGATAAGCCCACTATAATTGAGAATTTCAATAAGCATTTTTCTACGGCTGGCCATGCTTTCCACCTAACTACCCCTACTGCATTCAACAGCACTGCACCCCCCACAGCTACTCGCCCAAGCCTCCCCCATTTCTCCTTCTCCCAAATCCATTCAGCTGATGTTCTGAAAGAGCTGCAAAATCTGGACCCCTACAAATCAGCTGGGCTTGACAATCTGGACCCTTTCTTTCTAAAATTATCTGCCGAAATTATTGCAACCCCTATTACTAGCCTGTTCAACCTCTCTTTCGTGTAGTCTGAGATTCCCATAGATTGGAAAGCAGCTGCTGTCATCCCCCTCTTCAAAGGAGGTGACACTCTTGACCCAAGTTGCTACAGACCTATATCCATCCTACCCTGCCTTTCTAAGGTCTTCGAAAGCCAAGTCAACAAACAGATTACCGACTATTTTGAATCCCACCGCACCCTCTCCGCTATGCAATCTGGTTTCAGAGCTGTTCATGGGTGCACCTCAGCCACGCTCAAGGTCCTAAACGACATCGTAACCGCCTTCGATAAGAAACATTACTGTGCTGCCGTATTCATTGACCTGGCCAAAGCTTTTGACTCTGTTAATCACCACATCCTCATCGGCAGACTTAGTAGCCTTGGTTTCTCAAACGATTGCGTCGCCTGGTTCACCAACTACTTCTCTGACAGAGTTCAGTGTGTCAAATCGGAGGGCCTACTGTCTGGACCTCTGGCAGTCTCTATGGGGGTACCACAGGGTTCAATTCTTGGGCCAACTCTTTTCTCTGTATACATAAATGATGTCGCTCTTGCTGCTGGTGAATCTCTGATCCACCTCTACGCAGACGACACCATTCTGTATACTTCTGGCCCTTCTTTGGACACTGTGTTAACAACCCTCCAGACGAGCTTCAATGCCATTCAACTCTCCTTCCGTGGTCTCCAACTGCTCCTAAACACAAGTAAAACTAAATGCATGCTCTTCAACCGATCGCTGCCTGCACCTGCCCGCCCATCCAGCATAACTTCTCTGGACGGTTCTAACTTAGAATTTGTGGACAACTACAAATACCTAGGTGTCTGGTTAGACTGTAAACTCTCCTTCCAGACTCACATCAATCATCTCCAATCCAAAGTGAAATCTAGAATTGGCTTCCTATTTCGCAACAAAGCATCCTTCACTCATACTGCCAAACATACCCTCGTAAAACTGACCATCCTACCAATCCTCGACTTCGGCGATGTCATTTACAAAATAGCCTCCAATACCCTACTCAACAAGCTGGATGCAGTCTATCACAGTGCCATCCGTTTTGTCACCAAAGCCCCATATACAACCCACCACTGCGACCTGTATGCTCTCGTTGGCTGGCCTTCACTTCATCATCGTCGCCAAACACATTGGCTCCAGGTCATCTACAAGACCCTGCTAGGTAAAGTCCCCCCTTATCTCCGCTCACTGGTCACCATAGCAGCACCCACCTGTAGCACGCGCTCCAGCAGGTATATCTCTCTGGTCACCCCTAAAGCCAACTCCTCCTTTGGTCGTCTCTCCTTCCAGTTCTCAGCTGCCAATGATTGGAACGAACTACAAAAATCTCTAAAACTGGAAACACTTATCTCCCTCACTAGCTTTAAGCACCAGCTGTCAGAGCAGCTCACAGATCTCTGCACCTGTACATAGCCCATCTTTAATTGAGCCCAAACTACTACCTTTTCCACTACTGTATTTATTTATTTTATTTATTTTGCTCCTTTGCACCATATTATTTATATTTTAACTTTTAACTTTCTTCAAACTACAAATCTACCATTCCAGTGTTTTTTATTGCCATACTTTATTTACTTTGCCACCATGGCATTTTTTTGCCTTTACCTCCATTATCTCACATCATTTGCTCACATTGTATATAGTCTTATTTTTTTCTACTGCATCATTGATTGTATGTTGTTTTACTCCATGTGTAACTCTGTGTTTTTGTATGTTGTCGAACTGCTTTGCTTTATCTTGGCCAGGTCGCAATTGTAAATGAGAACTTGTTCTCAACTTGCCTACCTGGTTAAATAAAGGTGAAATAAAAATAAATAAAATAAAACATAAAGACTTAGAAAATCCGCTGAAGATTATGTCATAGAACCAAACGTATAAGATTTATCCATAAACCCTACTCCATTCATATCCCCATAGGCTTTGTCCAACGAACCATGGCAGAGTTAATTCCTTCCTACAAAAAGAGGCCATTACAATAGCTCCCCACCCAGTTGACTACTTTAAAATGGTGGAATCCCTCAATGGTAATGTGTATACTAAAACGGGTTTGTATCCATGATGAGTCCTCTATATATCTCTATGACAAAAGGCACAACTCTGATATAAAGTAGATTCATTCAAAGTTGCCAAAATGCCACGTGCGTCTACTTATACCAGTGAATTTGTAATAATCTAAACATTATGAAACTTCTATTAGATCAAATAACCTTTGGTCAACTTTTTGCTGAACAAATTCGACACTCTCATTGACTTCGCTGTTTTCATGGACAGATTTTGGGCGGAGTAAAACTTCTCGCTTTGCTTCTTCCTCTCTGACTACAGACACAACTAAACCCCTCCTCCTCCTCCTCTTCTCCCCTCCCATATGACCCGCCCATGTGCATTACATAACTCCTATAGGAGACTGCTATGTGGAGACAGTACATAACTACTACAGGAGACTGCTATGTGGAGACAGTACATAACTCCTACAGGAGACTGCTATGTGGAGACTGCTATGTGGAGACAGTACATAACTCCTACAGGAGACTGCTATGTGGAGACAGTACATAACTCCTACAGGAGACTGCTATGTGGAGACAGTACATAACTCCTACAGGAGACTGCTATGTGGAGACAGTTCATAACTCCTATAGGAGACTGCTATGTGGAGACAGTACATAACTCCTACAGGAGACTGCTATGTGGAGACAGTACATAACTCCTACAGGAGACTGCTATGTGGAGACAGTACATAACTCCTACAGGAGACTGCTATGTGGAGACAGTACATAACTCCTATAGGAGACTGCTATGTGGAGACAGTACATAACTCCTACAGGAGACTGCTATGTGGAGACAGTACATAACTCCTATAGGAGACTGCTATGTGGAGACTGCTATGTGGAGACAGTACATAACTCCTATAGGAGACTGCTATGTGGAGACAGTACATAACTCCTACAGGAGACTGCTATGTGGAGACAGTACATAACTCCTATAGGAGACTTCTATGTGGAGACAGTACATAACTCCTACAGGAGACTGCTATGTGGAGACAGTACATAACTCCTACAGGAGACTGCTATGTGGAGACAGTACATAACTCCTACAGGAGACTGCTATGTGGAGACTGCTATGTGGAGACAGTACATAACTCCTACAGGAGACTGCTATGTGGAGACAGTACATAACTCCTACAGGAGACTGCTATGTGGAGACAGTACATAACTCCTACAGGAGACTGCTATGTGGAGACAGTTCATAACTCCTATAGGAGACTGCTATGTGGAGACAGTACATAACTCCTACAGGAGACTGCTATGTGGAGACAGTACATAACTCCTACAGGAGACTGCTATGTGGAGACAGTACATAACTCCTATAGGAGACTGCTATGTGGAGACAGTACATAACTCCTACAGGAGACTGCTATGTGGAGACAGTACATAACTCCTATAGGAGACTGCTATGTGGAGACTGCTATGTGGAGACAGTACATAACTCCTATAGGAGACTGCTATGTGGAGACAGTACATAACTCCTACAGGAGACTGCTATGTGGAGACAGTACATAACTCCTATAGGAGACTTCTATGTGGAGACAGTACATAACTCCTACAGGAGACTGCTATGTGGAGACAGTACATAACTCCTACAGGAGACTGCTATGTGGAGACAGTACATAACTCCTACAGGAGACTGCTATGTGGAGACAGTACATAACTCCTACAGGAGACTGCTATGTGGAGACAGTACATAACTCCTACAGGAGACTGCTATGTGGAGACAGTTCATAACTCCTATAGGAGACTGCTATGTGGAGACAGTACATAACTCCTACAGGAGACTGCTATGTGGAGACAGTACATAACTCCTATAGGAGACTGCTATGTGGAGACAGTACATAACTCCTACAGGAGACTTCTATGTGGAGACAGTACATAACTCCTATAGGAGACTGCTATGTGGAGACTGCTATGTGGAGACAGTGCATAACTCCTATAGGAGACTGCTATGTGGAGACAGTACATAACTCCTACAGGAGACTGCTATGTGGAGACAGTACATAACTCCTATAGGAGACTGCTATGTGGAGACAGTACATAACTCCTACAGGAGACTGCTATGTGGAGACAGTACATAACTCCTACAGGAGACTGCTATGTGGAGACAGTACATAACTCCTACAGGAGACTGCTATGTGGAGACAGTACATAACTCCTACAGGAGACTGCTATGTGGAGACAGTACATAACTCCTACAGGAGACTGCTATGTGGAGACAGTACATAACTCCTATAGGAGACTGCTATGTGGAGACAGTACATAACTCCTACAGGAGACTGCTATGTGGAGACAGTACATAACTCCTATAGGAGCCTGCTATGTGGAGACAGTACATAACTCCTATAGGAGACTGCCATGTGGAGACAGTACATAACTCCTACAGGAGACTGCTATGTGGAGACAGTACATAACTCCTACAGGAGACTGCTATGTGGAGACAGTACATAACTCCTACAGGAGACTGCTATGTGGAGACAGTACATAACTCCTACAGGAGACTGCTATGTGGAGACAGTTCATAACTCCTATAGGAGACTGCTATGTGGAGACAGTACATAACTCCTACAGGAGACTGCTATGTGGAGACAGTACATAACTCCTATAGGAGACTGCTATGTGGAGACAGTACATAACTCCTATAGGAGACTGCTATGTGGAGACAGTACATAACTCCTACAGGAGACTGCTATGTGGAGACAGTACATAACTCCTATAGGAGACTGCTATGTGGAGACAGTACATAACTCCTATAGGAGACTGCCATGTGGAGACAGTACATAACTCCTACAGGAGACTGCTATGTGGAGACAGTACATAACTCCTACAGGAGACTGCTATGTGGAGACAGTACATAACTCCTACAGGAGACTGCTATGTGGAGACAGTACATAACTCCTACAGGAGACTGCTATGTGGAGACAGTTCATAACTCCTATAGGAGACTGCTATGTGGAGACAGTACATAACTCCTACAGGAGACTGCTATGTGGAGACAGTACATAACTCCTATAGGAGACTGCTATGTGGAGACAGTACATAACTCCTACAGGAGACTGCTATGTGGAGACAGTACATAACTCCTATAGGAGACTGCTATGTGGAGACTGCTATGTGGAGACAGTACATAACTCCTATAGGAGACTGCTATGTGGAGACAGTACATAACTCCTACAGGAGACTGCTATGTGGAGACAGTACATAACTCCTATAGGAGACTGCTATGTGGAGACAGTACATAACTCCTACAGGAGACTGCTATGTGGAGACAGTACATAACTCCTACAGGAGACTGCTATGTGGAGACAGTACATAACTCCTACAGGAGACTGCTATGTGGAGACTGCTATGTGGAGACAGTACATAACTCCTACATGAGACTGCTATGTGGAGACAGTACATAACTCCTACAGGAGACTGCTATGTGGAGACAGTACATAACTCCTACAGGAGACTGCTATGTGGAGACAGTTCATAACTCCTATAGGAGACTGCTATGTGGAGACAGTACATAACTCCTACAGGAGACTGCTATGTGGAGACAGTACATAACTCCTATAGGAGACTGCTATGTGGAGACAGTACATAACTCCTACAGGAGACTGCTATGTGGAGACAGTACATAACTCCTATAGGAGACTGCTATGTGGAGACTGCTATGTGGAGACAGTACATAACTCCTATAGGAGACTGCTATGTGGAGACAGTACATAACTCCTACAGGAGACTGCTATGTGGAGACAGTACATAACTCCTATAGGAGACTGCTATGTGGAGACAGTACATAACTCCTACAGGAGACTGCTATGTGGAGACAGTACATAACTCCTACAGGAGACTGCTATGTGGAGACAGTACATAACTCCTACAGGAGACTGCTATGTGGAGACAGTACATAACTCCTACAGGAGACTGCTTTGTGGAGACAGTACATAACTCCTACAGGAGACTGCTATGTGGAGACAGTACATAACTCCTACAGGAGACTGCTATGTGGAGACAGTACATAACTCCTATAGGAGACTGCTATGTGGAGACAGTACATAACTCCTACAGGAGACTGCTATGTGGAGACAGTACATAACTCCTATAGGAGACTGCTATGTGGAGACAGTACATAACTCCTATAGGAGACTGCCATGTGGAGACAGTACATAACTCCTACAGGAGACTGCTATGTGGAGACAGTATATAACTCCTACAGGAGACTGCTATGTGGAGACAGTACATAACTCCTACAGCAGACTGCTATGTGGAGACAGTACATAACTCCTACAGGAGACTGCTATGTGGAGACAGTACATAACTCCTACAGGAGACTGCTATGTGGAGACAGTACATAACTCCTACAGCAGACTGCTATGTGGAGACAGTACATAACTCCTACAGGAGACTGCTATGTGGAGACAGTACATAACTCCTACAGGAGACTGCTATGTGGAGACAGTTCATAACTCCTACAAGAGACTGCTATGTGGAGACAGTACATAACTCCTACAGGAGACTGCTATGTGGAGACAGTGCATAACTCCTACAGGAGACTGCTATTTGGAGACAGTACATAACTCCTATAGGAGACTGCTATGTGGAGACAGTACATAACTCCTACAGGAGACTGCTATGTGGAGACAGTCAATAACTCCTACAGGAGACTGCTATGTGGAGACAGTACATAACTCCTACAGGAGACTGCTATGTGGAGACAGTACATAACTCCTACAGGAGACTGCTATGTGGAGACAGTTCATAACTCCTTCAGGAGACTGCTATGTGGAGACAGTACATAACTCCTACAGGAGACTGCTATGTGGAGACAGTTCATAACTCCTACAGGAGACTGCTATGTGGAGACAGCACATAACTCCTACAGGAGACTGCTATGTGGAGACAGTTCATAACTCCTACAGGAGACTGCTATGTGGAGACAGTACATAACTCCTACAGGAGATTGCTATGTGGAGACAGTTCATAACTCCTACAGGAGACTGCTATGTGGAGACAGTTCATAACTCCTACAGGAGACTGCTATGTGGAGAATGCTATGTGGAGACATCACATAACTCCTATAGGAGACTGCTATGTGGAGACTGCTATGTGGAGACAGTTCATAACTCCTATAGGAGACTGCTATGTGGAGACTGCTATGTGGAGACATCGCATAACTCCTATAGGAGACTGCTATGTGGAGACTGCTATGTGGAGACAGTTCATAACTCCTATAGGAGACTGCTATGTGGAGACCGCTATGTGGAGACAGCACATAACTCCTACAGGAGACTGCTATGTGGAGACTGCTATGTGGAGACTGCTATGTGGAGACTGCTATGTGGAGACAGTACATAACTCCTACAGGAGACTGCTATGTGGAGACTGCTATGTGGAGACTGCTATGTGGAGACTGCTATGTGGAGACATCACATAACTCCTATAGGAGACTGCTATGTGGAGACTGCTATGTGGAGACAGTACATAACTCCTACAGGAGACTGCTATGTGGAGACTGCTATGTGGAGACTGCTATGTGGAGACAGTACATAACTCCTACAGGAGACTGCTATGTGGAGACTGCTATGTGGAGACTGCTATGTGGAGACTGCTATGCCAGTAAACTGTAATGGAAATAAAGCACATCCTTGGCATGTTCTATTGACAATATTGTGGTGAATTATCATTGAGTTCCTGTCTCAGATGTTCCATTTTTCTTAGCATCTTCTGCAGTGAAAGGTCAACAACAGTATTTACCACCACCGTTGTCTCTCTGTCCTTTCTCACAGTGTAACGAGTGTCGTATGTGGAGGACCAAGACGCAACAGGGAAATGTATACTCATCTTCTCTTTTTAATATATGAAAAGGAGAAACAAAATAAACACGTATACAATTAACAGAAACAACACTAACAGTTCTGTCAGGTGAAGAACACAAAACATAATACAACTACCCACAATCCACAATCCAAACACACCCCTAATTATAGGACCTTCAATCAGAGGCAACGATAGACAGCTGCCTCCAACTGAAGGCCCCAACACCAATTAACTAAACATAGAAATACAAATGACTAGACAGAACATAGAAATAAACTAGCATAGAACAATAACCAAAACCCTGGACTAATAAATCAAATACCCCTCTCTACATGGACACATACACACAACCACCCTGAACCACATAAAACAAATACCCCCTGCCACGTCCTGACCAAACTAAACACTAACACATACCCCCCTGCCACGTCCTGACCAAACTAAACACTAACAAATACCCCCTGCCACGTCCTGACCAAACTAAACACTAACACATACCCCCTGCCACGTCCTGACCAAACTAAACACTAACAAATACCCCCGCCACGTCCTGACCAAACTAAACACTAACAAATACCCCCTGCCACATCCTGACCACACTACACACTAACACATACCCCCTGCCACGTCCTGACCACACTAAACACTAACAAATACCCCCTGCCACGTCCTGACCAAACTAAACACTAACAAATACCCCCTGCCACGTCCTGACCAAACTAAACACTAACACATACCCCCTGCCACGTCCTGACCAAACTAAACACTAACAAATACCCCCTGCCACGTCCTGACCAAACTAAACACTAACAAATAACACCTTTACAGGTCAGAACGTGACACACAGGTAAGAGTCACGTAGATACAGTATATCCACTGTGACGTCTTGGTGACGTACACCTCTTCTCTCCTCATCCACCAACAACTACCCTTTACATGTTGTGGTACCAACACAAGGGAGGACAGAGAACCATTGGAATACAACACTATGAAAACTGCCTTCGAGAAGAACGTTGGGTCTAACAGGTCATTCCAAGGCCAAAGCCACCCTGCTTATTTCTGATTTAAATCCTACAGACAGTAATGTGTATCGCTGTGCAGCCAGTCAGATTCAGTCCCTCAACTAACAAAAAAAATGCTGTCGTATCGAACAACCTGCAGCATTCTCTGACTGTCTGGTGATGGACCTGTGGTTTTCGATTGAGCTGGAATGGTAGTCCACACAGCAGTCTGTTACAGCATGAATTGCAGTTGTTTTAGGTAGTCGTTGGGGAATTGTTAGATTACTTGTTAGATTTGTGTGTATAAGGTAGTTGTTGGGGAATTGTTAGATTACTTGCTAGATTTGTGTGTATTAGGTAGTTGTTGGGGAATTGTTAGATTACTTGTTAGATATTTCTGCACTGTCGGAACTAGAAGCACAAGCATTTCACTACACTCGCATTAACATCTGCTAACCATGTGTATGTGACTGTGACGACCCTCCCACTCTGTCTGCCGTATTTTCTCTCTTTGCTCTTGTTCCTTATTAGGATGCCGGTGGGCGGAGTTGGGAGGGTCGTCAGCTACATGGGAAACACCTGGGCTCGGGTGTGTCCCAGGATAAAGGCACCTCTTCCACATTCATTGGAGGGACTCTCTCCATGCAGACACCTTGTTGTTTTTGGTTGTACTAGTTGTGGTATCTAATAAATATATATTTTTGATACTCCTTGTCTCCACGTTATCTCCCTTTTGTTGCGAACTCTGAGCCGGTTCGTAACAGTGACCAATAAGATTTGATTTTGATTTGATGTAATAACTGACCATAAGTAGTACAATCTACTCTTTGGTTACTGCTGAGTTCGTTTTTTGTGTCTAGATGGAATTTGTATTTGTGGTCCTGTCAACTGGACCTTTTTTGGAACACCATTATTTTGGTCTCACTGAGATTTTCCTGTCAGGGACCCAGGTCTGACAGAATCTGTGCAGAAGATCTAGGTGCTGCTGTAGGCCCTCCTTGGTTTTGGGACAGAAGAACCAGATCATCAGCAAACAGTAGACCTTTGACTTCAGATTCTAGTAGGGTGAGGCCGGGTGCTGCAGACTGTTCTAGTGCCCTCGCCAATTTGTTTATACTGTATATATGCTGAAGAGGGTGGGGCTTAAGCTGCATCCCTGTCTCACCCCACGGCCCTGTGGAAAGAAATGTGTGTGGTTTTTGCCAATTTTAACCGAACACTTGTTTGTGTACATGGACTTTATAATGTCGTACGTTTTACCCCCAACACCAGTTTCCATCAATTTGTATAGCAGACCCTCATGCCAAATTGAGTCAAACACTTTTTTGAAATATACAAATCATGAGAAGACAAGGTGAAGATAAGGTTCAGTATATCAGGTGAGGATAAGGTTCAGTATACCAGGTGAAGGTAAGGATCAGTATATCAGGTGAAGGTAATGTCATGACTGTCTGTCACATCCTGACCAGTATAGGGGTTATTTGTATTTGTAGGTTGGTCAGGACGTGGCAGAGGGTATTTGTTTTCTGTGGTTCGGGGGGTTATGAGTGTTGTAGAGGGGTGTTTTATTTATGTATTACGGGGTTTTGGTGTATGTGCTGGGTTTTGTATTCTAGGTTGGTTTTCTAGTTTGTTTATTTCTGTGTGGTCTGTTTGGCTCCCGATCAGGAACAGCTGTACGTCGTTGTTCCTGATTGGGAGTCATATATTAGTTGCGTGTTTTCACCTGTGGATTTGTGGGTAGTTCATTTTGCACTGCTAGTATTCAGCCTGTAAAACTGGCGGTTAGTCGGTCTTTGTTTTCCGTGTTCACATTTATTTAATAAATTATAATGATGAGCACTCAACCCACTGCGCCTTGGTCCACTTCATCCGACGTCAACCGTTACACTGTCCTGCTCGGCTCAGGTTACCAATGACCACAATCCTGCAGAGAGATTTCATCCCCACCAGAGGAGAAGGGATCTCAAGGGATAGGAAGATGTGGGGGTTTTATGACCCCTCACGCCCATGGTAAATCTTAGGCAACAGACAAAATTCCTTTGTCCTCTCACTATGGAGAACCGGCCTCAGAACATTAAACATGCAATAAAGGGACTTTGGAACCATGGTTTCCGTCAGCCACAATGGTGGTCATGATGATAGATGGAATATGAAAATGAATGTCATTTTTGTCTGGTTATCAAAGGTTAAAGGACGATGTTATTACGGGAACACTGTACCTTTAAGAGTTTTCCCAGTATATGCTTGATGTTTATATATTGTACGTTGTGTGGAAAATGTCCAAATCAAAGAGAATGTTTTGGTAAAGATGAAATGTGAAGTTAGTTGTCTAATTTGGATTGGAGTAAAATCTAGACCTTCAGCCTCTTAACTTGGTACGCCCAGAGAATTTCCCTAAAGGCGGTTACGCCCACTTCTGACCCGAGGGTATAAGACAGGAGACTGAAGAATTAACATATCAGACTAACTGACCACAGGCTGAAGCTACGGTATAAATGGTCAACGAACCCCAAAACAAAACACAAGGTTGAAGACAAAGAAATCGTTTTTTGCCCAAGCTATGGATGAGTAGCTCTGTCTAAGCGGGTGAATTCAAGCCGAACCACCTAACCTCCATTCTCCATCGAATCGTGGTATCTACGCTGTTTCATTCCTACGCTGTGAGCTCTGAGCTACAGAGCTGTCTGTCCTCAGAAGACCCCTTTCAGAGCAAGGGCGAGGAATCAGACCACTAAGCCAAAAGGACACTGACATCGTGAGGACAACCAGAGAGTTGCGCCGGAGAAGTGCGTCATTGAGAAGCCTAAACGACCCACGCGGAGCTTCCCTTTTGAGACCTCCAACTACCTCCAATCTACAGACAATACAAAGCGAAAACAGGTTTTTAGAAATTTTTGCACAAAAACAGAAATACCTTATTCACATAAGTATTTAAACCCTTTGCTATGAGACTCGAAATTGAGCTCAGGTGCATCCTGTTTCAATTGATCATCCTTGTGATGTTTCTACAACTTGATTGGAGTCCACCTGCTGTAAATTAAATTGATTGGACATGATTTGGAAAGGCACACACCTGTCTATATATGGTCCCACAGTTGGCAGTGCATGTCAAAGCAAAAACCAAGCCATGAGGTTGAACTAATTCTATGTAGAGCTCAGAGACAGGATTGTTTCGAGGCACAGATCTGGGGAAGGGTACCAAAATATTTCTGCAGCAATGAAGGTCCCCAAGAACACAGTGGCCTCCGTCCTTCTTAAACGGAAGAAGTTAGCAACCACCAAAGCTCTTCCTAGAGCTGGCCGCCCGGCCAAACTGAGCATTTGGGGGAGGGCCTTGGTCTGGAAGGTGACCAAGAACCCAATGGTCACTCTGACAGAGCTCCAGAGTTCCTCTGTGGAGATGAGAGAACCTTCCAAATTGAGAACCGTCTCTGCAGCACTTCACCAATCAGGCATTTATGGTAGAGTGGCCAGACGGAAGCCACTCCTCAGTAAAAGGCACATGACAGCATGCTTGTAGTTTGCCAAAGGCACCTAAAGGACTCTCAGACCATGAGAAACAAGATTCCCTGGTCTGATGAAACCAAAATGGAACTATTTGGCCTGAATGCCAAGTGTCACCTCTGGCAGAAACCTGGCACCATCCCTACGGTGAAGCATGGGGGTGGCAGCATCATGCTGTGGGGATGTTTTTCAGTGGCAGGGACTGGGAGACTAGTCAGGATCGAGGGAAAGATGAACGAAGCAAAGTACAAGATCCTTGATGAAAACCTGCTCCAGAGCGCTCAGGACCTCAGACTGGGGCAAAGGTTTACCTTCCAACAGGACAATGACCCTAATCACACAGCAAAGAAAATGCAGGAGTGTCTTCGGGACAAGTCTCTGAATGTTTTTGTGTGACCCAACCAGAGCTCAGACTTTAACCTATTGAACAACTCTGGAGAAATAGCTCTCACCCCCTTCCATTCTGGAGGACCTGAGCCCTAGGACCATGCCTCAAGACTACCTGGCCTGATGACACCTGGCTGTCTCCATTCCACCTGGCCGTGCTGCTGCTCCAGTTTCTGCTGTTCTGCCTGGTGCTATGTAACCCTGACCTGTTCACCGGACGTGCTACGTTGTCCTGGACCTGCTGTTTTCGGCCCTCCCTCTCTCTCTTTCTCTCTCTCTCTCCATCTCCCTCTCTCTCAACCGCTCCCTCTCCCTCTCTCCCCCTTTCTACCACACCTGTTGTATTGATCTCTGAATGCTCGGCTATGAAAAGCCAACATTTACTCCTGACGTGCTGACCTGTTGAACCCTATGCGACCACTGTGATTACTATTTGACCCTACTGGTCATCTATGAACATTTAAACATCTTGAAGAATAATCTAGCCTTAATGGCCATGTACTGTTATAATCTCCACCCAGCACAGCCAGAAGAGGACTGGCCAACCCCTCAGAGCCTGTTTCCTGTCTAGGTTCAGAGCCTTTCTAGAGAGTTTTTTCTAACCACTGTGTTTCTACATCTGCATTGCTTGCTTTGTGGTTTTAGGCTGGGTTTCTGTATAAGCACTTTGTGACATCTACTGATGTAAAAAAAAAGGGCTTTATAAATACATTGGATTAATTGCACAGGAGGAGAGGAAGGTGGAGGGGGAAGGAGGAGGGGGAGAGGAGGAGGGGGAGAGGAGAGGAGGAGGGGGAGAGGAGGAGGGGGAGAGGAGGAGGGGGAGAGAGGAAGGAGGAGGGGAGAGAGGAAGGAGGAGGGGAGAAAGAGGAAGGAGGAGGGGAGAGGAGGAGGAGGAGAGGAGGGGGAGGGGAGAGAGAGGAAGGAGGAGGGGAAGAGAGGAAAGAGAAGGGGAGAGAGAGGAAGGAGGAGGGGAGAGGAGGAGGGGGAGAGGAGGAGGGGAGAGAGGAAGGAGGATGGGAAAAGAGGAAGGAGGAGGTGAGAGAGGAAGGAGGAGGGGAGAGAGGAAGGAGGAGGGAAGAGGAGAGGAGGAAGGGAAGAGAGGGGAGGGGAGAAGGAGGAGAGGAGAGGGGAGAGGAGGAGGGGAAGAGAGATGAGGGGAGAGAGGAAGGAGGAGGGGAGAGAGGATTGAGGAGGGGAGAAGGAGGCGAGGAGAGGAAGGAGCAGGGGGAGGAGGAGGGTGATTAGAGGAAGGAGGTGGGGAAGAGAGGAAGGAGGAGGTGAGAAGGAGGTGAGGAGAGGGGAAGGAGGAGAGGAAGGACGAGGGTGATTAGAGGAAGGAGGAGGGAAAGAGAGGAAGGAGGAGGGTGATTAGAGGAAGGAGGAGGGTGATTAGAGGAAGGAGGAGGGAAAGAGAGGAAGGAGGAGGGGAGAAGGAGGGGAGGAGAGGGGAAGGAGGAGGGTGATTAGAGGAAGGAGGAGGGAAAGAGAGGAAGGAGGAGAGGGGAAGGAGGTGAGGAGAGGGGAAGGAGGAGGGTGATTAGAGGAAGGAGGAGGGAAAGAGAGGAAGGAGGAGAGGGGAAGGAGGTGAGGAGAGGGGAAGGAGGAGAGGAAGGAGGAGGGTGATTAGAGAAAGGAGGGGGGAGAGAAGAAGGAGGAGGGAAAGAGAGGAAGGAGGAGGGTGATTAGAGGAAGGAGGGGGGTGATTAGAGGAAGGAGGAGGGTGATTAGAGGAAGGAGGGGGGGGAGAGAGGAAGGAGGAGGGAAAGAGAGGAAGGAGGAGGGTGATTAGAGGAAGGAGGAGGGTGATTAGAGGAAGGAGGGGGGGAGAGAGGAAGGAGGAGGGTGATTAGAGGAAGGAGGAGGGTAGGAGGAAGGGAGAAGGAGGAGAGGAGAGGGGAAGGAGGAGAGGAAGGAGGACCTGTAGAGAGGAAGGAGGAGAGGAAGGAGGATGGGGAGAGAGGAAGGAGGAGGAGAAAAGAGGAATGAGGAGGAGAGAGGAAGGAGTAGGGGAAGAGAGGGAGGAGGAGGGGAATAGAGAGAGGAGGAGGAGGAGAGAGGAATGAGGAGAGTAGAAGACTTGGGTAAAAGCAAAAAATGTTGATAGCAGCATCACTTCCTGGTGTCCTGGTGACATCATTTCCTGGTCTGATGAACAGGTGAGAGGAGGAGGAGGAAGAAGAGGGAGAGAGAGAGAGAGAGAGAGAGAGAGAGAGAGAGACAGAGAAAGAGAAAGAAAGAAAGGAGAGTGAACGGAGGAGACGTTCAGACTGTCCCTCTTTCTCTCAGTCCTCTGATGTCTGTCAGTATGAAGCTGTTGTGTGTGACTCTGGCTCTCCTCCTCACTGCCAGTAAGAACTGTCCTCTACACACTTGACAAACTACACAAATCAGCAGTGTTGAAACTGATATTCTGTGTGTTCAAAGTCAACCTGATCATTGTTCCTGCAATCGTTGAAATTACAGCAATTATTTTAATTTTGTATCACTTTCAGGTTGATACTTACTTTCAAGTGATACTACTTCATAGATGTTTTAATGTTTTATGTCTTTTTATCTTCACAGATTTCTGTGGCGGTGTAACAGTTAAACAGTCTCCTGTCCTGTCTGTGTGTAGAGAAGGAGATGTGTCAGTCACTCTACAGTGTTACCACGACGACAGCAGCTACTACTACATGTTCTGGTACCGACAGAGAGACAACAACATGAAGATGCTAACATATTCTCTGGGTCAAGGCGTGTGGGAAATAGAAATTGAAAAGCCATGTTCCCGCTTTATCGGAGATTCAGTGAACCACACCAGTCGGCTCAATCGGATCGGAAAAATATACCTTTCAAATTTTGATTGCGGAATCTGTAACGCTTCAGCGTTATGGATTGAATAGAGCCCTAAATCATCTTCCTGTTAATGTTTTTGAATCAGAAAACTGATCTGTTCAGATACGAGTTTTGTGACCTCATACTTGCTGGCCCTAGTCAGTGATTCTATAGTCATATGTTATGTGGTCTGATGAAGCAGATGCTAAACTACAGGACTGTTTTGTTATCACAGACTGGAACATGTTCCGAGATTCTTCAGATGGCATTGAGGAGTACACCACATCAGTCACTGGCTTTATCAATAAGTGCATCGAGGACGTCATCCCCACAGTGATCCCCACAGTACATACCCCAACCAGAAGCCATGGATTACAGGCAACATTCGCACTGAGCTAAAGGGTAGAGCTGCCGCTTTCAAGGTGCGGGAATCTAACCCGGAAGCTTACAAGAAATCCCACTATGCCCTGCGACGAACCATCAAACAGGCAAAGCGTCAATGCAGGGCTAAGATTGACGCTCATCTTATGTGGCAGGGCTTGCAAACTATTACAGACTACAAAGGGACACATCCGCGAGCTGCCCAGTGACAAGAGCCTAACAGACGAGCTAAATCACTTCTATGCTCGCTTCGAGGCAAGCAACACTGAGGCATGCATGAGAGCATCAGCTGTTCCAGGCACGAGAGATCACGCTCTCTGTAGCCAAAGTGAGAAAGACCTTTAAACAGGTCAACATACACAAGGCTGCGGGGCCAGACGGATTACCAGGACGTGTGCTCCGGGCATGTGCTGACCAACTGGCAGGTGTCTTCACTGACATTTTCAACATGTCCCTGACCGAGTCTGTAATACCAACATGTTTCAAGCAGACCACCATAGTTCCTGGGCCCAAGAACACAAAGGCAACCTGCCTAAATGACTACAGACCCGTAACACTCACGTCTGTAGACATGAAGTGATTTGAAAGGCTGGTAATGGCTCACATCAACACCATTATCCCAGAAACCCTAGACCCACTCCAATTTGCACAGATCCACAGATCCACAAACAGATCCACAGATGATGCAATCTCTATTGCACTCCACACTGCCCTTTCCCACCTGGACAAAAGGGACACTTATGTGAGAATGCTATTCATTGACTACAGCTCAGCGTTCAACACCATAGTCACCCTCAAAGCTCATCACTAAGCTAAGGATCCTGGGACTAAACACCTCCCTCTGCAACTGGATCCTGGACTTCCTGACGGGCCGCCCCCAGGTGGTGAGGGTAGGTAGCAACACATCTGCCACGCTGATCCTCAACACTGGAGCTCCACAGGGGTGCGTGCTCAATCCCCTCCTGTACTCCCTGTTCACCCACGACTGCATGGCCAGGCACGACTCCAACACCATCATTAAGTTTGCAGACGACACTACAGTGGTAGGCCTGATCACCGACAATGACGAGACAGCCTATAGGGAGGAAGTCAGAGACCTGGCCAGGTGGTGCCAGAATAAAAATCTATCCCTCCACGTAACCAAGACTAAGGAGATTATTGAGGACTACAGGAAAAGGAGGACTGAGCACGCCCCCATTGTCATCGACGGGGCTGTAGTGGAGCAGGTTGAGAGCTTCAAGTTCCTTGGTGTCCACATCAACAACAAACTAGAATGGTCCAAACACACCAAGACAGTCGTGAAGAGGGCACGACAAAGCCTATTCCACCTCAGGAAACTAAAAAGATTTGGCATGGGTCCTGAGATCCTCAAAAGGTTCTACAGCTGCAACATCGAGATCATCCTGACTGGTTGCATCACTGCCTGGTACGGCAACTGCTCGGCCTCTGACCGCAAGGCACTACAGAGGGTAGTGGGTACGGCCCAGTACATCACTGGGGCTAAGTTGCCTGCCATCCAAGACCTCTACACCAGGCGGTGTCAGAGGAAGGCCCTAAAAATGGTCAAAGACCCCAGCCACCCCAGTCATAGACAGTTCTCTCTACTACCGCATGGCAAGCGGTACCGGAGTGCCAAGTCTAGGACAAAGGATTAATCCTTATTCTATCACTTCTTTAGTGAATATGAGTTCAAAGTTCATACCAAGTTGCCATGCTATATGCCCATGCTATATTCTGGCTGGTATAGTCGAAATTCATCCTTCCGGCATGTAGGTTGTCACCTTCACATTGAAATTCGATGCTAATTTCATTAGCTTCTCTAAGGTTGGCTTAGTTCTGTAGGTGGTCTTTGTCCTTTCAACGCGGTGACCTCAAGTCCACACGTCCTTGGAACAGGTTATTATCTGAGCCCTTTTAACGTAGGACCGTCGCCCTGACGTCCTCGGATCAGAAAGTTACATTTTCGTCAAGGGGTTGGGAGTTTCATAGTTTAACCCAGTGTCTGTTCACATGGGCGGGGCCTCTGAGTGAGCAGAGTGGTGTTCTTCTGACAAACCTCATTAAGAAGATAAAAATTACATTTCATCTTTTCACAAATAGTTTCATTTTTAAACATTTAAATTGCACAACAATTCCATGTGAATCTGATAACTATAATGTGTAGACTTTCCCAGATACAGTTTATGTCATCCTGTCATTAGTAGTAATGTCTCAGACAACAACTGATCTGACATCATATTCATTAAGTACCAACGCATATTTTCATCTGGTTGGATTACCGAAATATGGTTCCGTTTCCCATCTTTTGATGTCACCAGACTCTCCATGTTAACAAAGGGATTTTCAATAGTCACATTGGTAGAGTAGAGAGAGGAAAAAGGGGAAAGGTATTTATGGGGGTCATAAACCTCCCCCCATCAGGCCAACGTCATGACAACAGTGACACCCGAACCACAGAGAAGTCGTCAACAGAGGCACCCGAACCACAGAGGAAGGATTCATTATGACCACGTCCTTCCGTTTGAAAATTCGAGAAACCATGAGGGAACGCTAACTAGTTACATGGGAGCTAACAGGCTAATATTTAAACATGAACATTTATTTAGATATTACATTTTTGTTGAATGAGAAACAGAAAATGATAGACAGAATTATGATTACAGATCATACAGTCTCAGCCAAAGTGAAAATGTAGCATGTCTTCATTGTGGGGGATCTATTTTATCTATGTTGGGCTGTGATACCGTTCTCCTGTCCAGACTACTCGTCACCGCTAGCGTACCTAGCGGCACAAGTTATTAGCTAGCTATATAACATTATAGCTTGACAACATTGACGCTCAATATATTTGGTTAAATTCTTAACAACATTCACAATTGAATTCAGGACAGGATGCTTTAATAGTATTTGTTTGTGTTGTAGCTAGGTAACTGTTGTTAGCTAGCGGGCCATAGCTTCCTCTCCAACCGGTGATGGCAACAGAGGAGCAATGCCTCTGCTATCAGGAATGTGCACAGGGGCCAGCAAATTGAGGGTGCTTGACTCCCTGCCCACCCCAGCATTGGCCCCCACACAGACAGAGGTATACTTACCACCTTATTTATTTAACCTTTATTTAACTAGGCAAGTCAGTTAAGAACAAATCCTTATTTACAATGACGGCCTACCCAGGCCAAACTCTCCCCTAACCCGGATGACGCTGGGCCAATTGTGCGCCGCCCTGTGAGTCTCCCGATCACGGCCGGTTGTGATACAGCCTGTGATCGAACCTGGGTCTGTAGTGACGCCTCTAGAACTGTGATGCAGTGCCTTAGACAGCTGCGCCACTCAGTCCCCTTCTTCCACAAGCCAAAGAGGACTGTAACGTTTAGTGAACAGCCAGGCCAGAGGGAGCGACATTTGTCCATCAGGTTAATTATTTCATTACTTTTTCACAAGCTCCTTTGCTGCATCTAAGTAAGCTAACATTCACTAGAACCAGTCCTCAGGCCATCAGACTGTTAAATAGTCACCACTAGCCGGCCTCCGCCCAGTATCCTGCCTGAACTTTAGTCACTGTTACTAGCCGGCTACCACCCGGTACTCAACTCTACACCTTAGAGACTGTTGTCCTATGTACAGATATGCATCTGTTGGTCATAGATACCTTAAAAAAAGGTATGGGTGTGGATCAGAAAACCAGTCAGTATCTGGTGATAAAAAAGGCAACATTTAGTTAATTTGACCAAAAAAAATCTGTTGAAATCACAATGTATTAGACTTTAGAATTGCATTGGGTCATACTTATATGCACTGTATAGCATAACCTATGGTTGTGAAACAGTAAAAAAGTAAAAAAGTAATCATTTTTAGATAAAACTATTCACGTCACCAAATAATTGATTAAAACACACTGTTTTGCAATGAAGGTCTACAGTAGCCTCAGCAGCACTCTGTAGGGTAGCACCATGGTGTAGGCGGAGGACAGCTAGCTTCCGTCCTACTCTGGGTACATTGACTTCAATACACAACCTAGGAGGCTCATGGTTCTCACCCCCCTTCCATAGACTTACACAGTAATGACGACAACTTCCAAAGGACATCCTCCAACCTATCAGAGCTCTTGTAGCATGAACTTAAATGTTGCCCACCCAATCAAAGGATCAGAGAAGGAATCTGGTACTGAAAGCATAAGCTACAGCTAGCTAGCACTGCAGTGAATAAAATGTGGAGAGTAGTTGACTCAAAGAGAAAGACAATAGTTGAACAGTTTTGAACAAATGAATAGGGCCCGCCAGTGTAAGTGCTAAACTGCTTACTGACTGTACACTGTAACGTTACTGCATGATTGCAGCAGGTTCACTATGCGAGAAGCAATTCTGCTACAAACAAATTGATGAAATGAAAATAAAAGTAAAATAAGTAAAGTGATCATGCTGTTTGTACGTGGCTGCTTTGAAAGAGAACTGTGTTTGCGTGTGATCAGGGGTGCATTCTTTCAGCTGATACCGTTAAAAAACATTTTCTTAAACGGAAGAAAACAGAATGAAACGGGGATAAACATACCTGAATTTGTCCAATAGAAACTCTCGTTTGCAGCTGTTGGACTAATAATTACACCCTAGATCAGCTAGATGCAGGCAAGAGTGTGCAAGGCGGTTTTGAATGTGTCACTGTCTGTCACATTGATTACAAAAAAATGCATATTGACCTGTGCGCTTACGTTGTAAACTGTCATTCATAGGCTAGGTTGTAGCAACCTCATGATGGGTATAGAGACAATTTGAGAATCATGTAGAAGCCTTAACCTATTGATGTTACATTGACCTGGATCAATGGAATATGAATGACAGTCATCCAATACCCTGTAATAGAAATAAGGCCATGCTCATATAAAACAAATTAGTCCTCTCTCATCTTAAACGTCACCGAATGCTCCTGTTTCCAACCACCAACCTTGTTCTGGTTAGCGATGAGGGAGTTCGATTAACCTGAGGCGTGTACAAGTACAGGCTAGATGGGATCCAGCTTTTGTCAAATTAATGTCCGATTTCACTTTTCGTAGCAGGTTAGGAGAACTTACGCAGCGGGTTAGGAGAATTAGGTTAAGGTTAGGAAAAGGGTTAGGGTTAGCTAAAATGCCCCCCCCCAAAAAATCCACTTTTTACATTAATTTGACAAAAGCTTGATCCCTTCTAGCCATGACCGCAAAATCGGTTAGAGAGGAGTGCCCTTCTGAAATAGATCATCTGCACTGCTCGGTCATGTTGTCAACAAGGCAGCATGATGCATCGTCCAGGAACATATGTCTCTTTTCCATAGAATACATTAATGAATTTTCTAACTACTTTTAATATGGGAAGGCAGAATGCGTTTTTATCAAAAGCAATCACTTTAACATGTGAAAACAAAGGATCTTACTCATTACTCCACGTGCTTAACCTACTGCACCTCACTATTGTTTAGAGCCAACTTCACGCTCTTGCCGGGTGTGAGGAGGCAGGCTGGTTCCATAAGGAATGTAATCAACACCAACCTGGTTCACCCGGGGCATTAATAGAATCCACTTCATGTAGAACCTGGTTAAGATCAGCCACCAGCTGGACGTCGCTTGGCCTTTTCTAGAAAGATCAAAGGGCCGCATGAACCCAACAACCAAAACATGTTTAGGTTATTGTTGTGCCTGTCGCTAACAGAAATCTGTGGTCACTCTGTCAATCACTCACTTGCGACTTGTCTCTCACACCGTATCTACACCAAGAGATCCATCCTCAGATCCATCCTCAGATCCATCCTCAGATCCATCCTCAGATCCATCCTCAGATCCATCCTCAGATCCATCCTCAGATCCATCCTCAGATCCATCCTCTGATCCATCCTCAGATCCATCCTCAGATCCATCCTCAGATTCTTCAGCCTGAAGTTTGGGTTCATAATACACATTTAATTGACCACACATTTAATAAACCACACATTTAATTATCCAAACATTTAATTAAACCACATATTTAATAAACCACACATTTATTTAACCAAACATTGAATTAAACCACACATTTATTAAACCACACATTTAATTATCCACACATTTATTTAATCACACATTTAATTGACCACACATTTAATTATTAACCACACATTTAATTAACCACACATTTAATAAACCACACATTTATTTAACCACACATTTAATAAACCACACATTTAATTAACCACACATTTAATTAATCACACATTTAATTAACCACATATTTAATTATTAACCACACATTTAATTAACCACACATTTAATTAACCACACATTTAATAAAGCACACATTTAATTAACCACAAATTTATTTAACCACACATTTAATTAACCACACATTTAATTAACCACATATTTAATTATTATCTACACATTTAATTAACCACACATTTAATTAATCACACATTTTCACATAGCAAGCTAGCTAGGTTTAAACAAGTTTGTATTTGAGGATTTATGCCTTTACTGTTACGTTTGTGTTATGTATATTGTGTTTTGTGTTTCTGTAAAGACTGTCTCCTGTTTGTGTTTCTGTAAAGACTGTCTCCTGTTTGTATTTCTGTAAAGACTGTCTCCTGTTTGTGTTTCTGTAAAGACTGTCTCCTGTTTGTGTTTCTGTAAAGACTGTCTCCTGTTTGCCTTTCTGTAAAGACTGTCTCCTGTTTGTGTTTCTGTAAAGACTGTCTCCTGTTGGTGTTTCTGTAAAGACTGTCTCCTGTTTGCCTTTCTGTAAAGACTGTCTCCTGTTTGCCTTTCTGTAAAGACTGTCTCCTGTTTGTGTTATGAATCAGTTATTTACATCTACATTCTTTTAAAGATAAGTTTAGATAAAGATTATCTTTCCAAGTAACTTTACTACTAGGTTGGTCCTTTGCTGAACTTCTACTTTTAAAGAAATAGTTAAGTAAAAATACTTTAAAGTACTACTTAAGTCATTTTTCTGGGGGTTTCTGTACTTTACTATTTATATTTTTCGCAACTTTTACTTTTACTTCACTACATTCCTAAAGAAAACAATGTACTTTTTACTCCATACATTTTCCCCTGACACCCAAAAGTACTTGTTACAGGAATGCTTTGGAATGCTTAGCAGGACAGGAAAATTGCCTAATTCACACAATTACCAAGAGAACATTCCTGGTCATCCCTACTGCCTCTGATCTGGCGGACTCACTAAACACACATGCTTCATTTGTAAATTCTGTCTGAGTGTTGGAGTGTGCCCCTGGCTAACTAGATAAAATACATAATCAAATGGCGCCATCTGGTTTGCTTAATATAAGGAATTTCAAATGATTTATACTTTTAATTTTGATACTTAAGTATATTTTAAACCAAATACTTTTAGGCTTAT
Organism: Salmo trutta; assembly: GCF_901001165.1. Taxonomy (NCBI): domain Eukaryota; kingdom Metazoa; phylum Chordata; class Actinopteri; order Salmoniformes; family Salmonidae; genus Salmo; species Salmo trutta. The sequence goes on along the minus strand of NC_042981.1, from coordinate 3,368,501 downwards.
ACTCAAGTAGTATTTTACTGGGTGACTTTCATTGTTACTTGAATCATTTTCTATTAAGGTATCTTTACTTTTACTCAAGTATGACTATTGGGTACTTTTTCCACCACTGCTAGTATATAAGCCTCCGCTTGATATCAAATGAAGCTCTTCGATTAAAAAGGGAGACTTTTCTCAGAGATGATCCTACACTGACCTCTGGAGGGTAACTGTGGGATTACACAAATTCACATCAGAAGTCAAAACTATCCTATTCAATTCAATTCCATTGGCTTGAGATATAAAACAAAAGAAACACATTTAAGATTATCCCTAAATACATATATAGCTTTTATGCAAACCATTCCACAATATAATGATACCGTCACTAAAGCAGATACCTTCTACCAGTTAAATAAAGGTTGAATAAAAAATAAATAAATAAATATATGATCAAATGCAATTAGAATCAAGTTACAAGGTACTGCAAGTTTTAGACTGGATCTTGTCAGCCCTGCTCTATGATAGGCTGTTACTGTCACATGATGCAGCATGGCAGGGGGAGAGGAGAGGGAGAGGGGACAGGGCTGTGACTTAGACAGCTGTCATTTACATTTTTAGATTTATAAAAAACATTTACCTGTCCTTCCCTCCTCTCCTCCCCTCTCCTCCTCCTCCTCCCCCTCCTCCTCCTCTTCCTCCCCCTCCTCCTCTCCTCCTCCTCCTCTCCTCTTCCTCTCCACCCTCTCCTCTCCTCCTCCTCTTCCTCCCCCTCCTCCTCTCCTCCTCCTCTTCCTCCCTCCTCCCCCTCCTCCTCCTCTTCCTCCCCCTCCTCCTCTCCTCCCCCTCCTCTCCTCCCTGCTGCTTTTCTTAGTACTGCTGACGGAAATAGAAGCTGTCAGTTTGGACCAGGATCCCACTCCAGTAACAACAGTAAAATGTCATAATATTAATAATAAACATTACATTTGGATATTGTCTTTTTACATTGTCTTTTTTATTGATGTTATTCATTACATCAATCAATAGAAAAAAATATCCAAATGTAAATGTTTATTATTAAAATCCTGAATTTGTTGTTCTATTTATAGGGTCAGAACAGGCTCCAACTGCAGTAGCCCTCCGTGAAGACGCACCTGCTGCTACAGACAGATACTGAGAGACTGAGATGGTGAGAGAGATACAGAGAGAGAACAGGGGAGGGAAACTAAATAACAGAAAGAACAGAACGAGTGTTTTTGTGTGATGCTTTCACACTGTGGGGACAGGGGGCCACGGTGATATATTTACACAGAGACGCCGTACAAAAACCTCCTACCATTCACTTCCATACAGGAGAGGGCTGGGGCCTATTCACACACTACTACAGACTGTTGAGGAGTCTGGAGAGATGCTTCGATAATACTGAAGGATAAAACAAGATTTCAACCAATCTTCAGGATTATAAAAATCGACTTTATTGGGAGCATTTTCCTGGACAAGACAAAAAACTTATGAAGTCAGATTTAGTTACATAGGGGAGTTTATCCGATTCCTGTTTGACCATAAAATCTCCTCAAACGCATTGCTGAAATCAGTAGTTATTTTCAGAGTATCTCTGAGTATCTCTGAGTATCTCCGAGTATCCCTGAGTATCTCTGAGTATCTCTGAGTATCTCTGAGTATCCCTGAGTATCCCTGAGTATCTCTGAGTATCCCTGAGTATCTTTGAGTATCTCTGAGTATCTCTGAGTATCCCTGAGTATCCCTGAGTATCTCTGAGTATCTCTAAGTATCCCTGAGTATCTCTGAGTATCTCTGAGTATCCCTGAGTATCTCTGGGTATCTCTGAGTATCCCTGAGTATCTCTGAGTATCCCTGCACATCTCTGAGTATCTCTGAGTATCTCTGAGTATCTCTGAGTATCTCTGCGTATCTCTTAGTATCTCTGAGTATCTCCGAGTATCTCTGAGTATCCCTGAGTATCTCTGAGTATCTCTGAGTATCTCTGAGTATCCCTGAGTATCTCTGAGTATCTCTGAGAATCTCTGGGTATCTCTGAGTATCCCTGAGTATCTCTGAGTATCTCTGAGTATCTCTGAGTATCTCTGTTCATATTCCCTTGAGGCTGAATGACAAAGAGATCTGAGGTATTTTTAGAAGAGGAGGCGAACGGTGTGACACTGGAAGTGAGGCCTACTTTGGGAATGGAACCAAACTCACTGTTTTAGGTAAGTTCACTTCAGATGAATGACATTGATAAAGATCTGTAACCCTGAAGATGTTTGATTGCCATTTAATAGTATAATAAAGTGTCCGTTATACAGCTGAACTAAACGGTTGATGTGAAAACACTGTGACTTCAAACCAACCAGCCTTCTTTGGTAATGGAACCAAACTCACTGTTTTAGGTAAATCCTTTCTCCTCTATTTACTTACTGTACTGGTTCATCTAATGGTTTATTTGAACCATTGACTTGTATTAAAAAGCAGGGTATTATTTTAGATGCCAAGTTCAGTAGCTAGTGGTTGGTTACATTACTGCTCAGTATGTCGGCACTGTGACAACTATGATCCTGCATTCTTTGGAGCAGGGACCAAACTGACCGTTCTGGGTAAGAGAATATTCACCATGATGGAACGAATGGGACTCTGTGTGTGGTCTAGGGGTTTTGGTGATGAGTTAGTTAGTTGATTATAGATTCAGTACATTAGATTAGTTCATACTAGTGTCACCTCCAGTCAATGCTTTTTGATGTTCAGCCTGTACACTGTGCCAACTATGAGGCACATTTTGGATCAGGCACCAAATTAACAGTTCTCGGTAAGTAATCTGTACACTGTGTTTGGCGTATGGACAGTGAATGTGAGTGAGACAACATACTCGTGAGAAGAGATTTGATATTGTAGTATTACAGTATGGTTTGAGTCATCTGTGTCGGTCTTGTAAACTGGTTAAAACTTGGTGTTGATTGGTAGGACGTCTTGAACAATACAGTTATCAAAGGCCATGTACGATCGGGATTTAAAGTTGACGAGAAAAGGACTTGCTAGACTAGAGCAGTATTCCACTGTACTGTGTTAATGGTGCCAGCCAGGCTCAGCGTGCCCATATAGCTATATTATAGCAGTGTTCCACTGTACTGTGTTAATGGTGCCAGCCAGGCTCAGCGTGCCCATATAGCTATATTATAGCAGTATTCCACTGTACTGTACTGTGCTGGTGGTGCCAGCCAGGCTCAGCGTGCCCATATAGCTATATTATAGCAGTATTCCACTGTACTGTGTTAATGGTGCCAGCCAGGCTCAGCGTGCCCATATAGCTATATTATAGCAGTATTCCACTGTACTGTGTTAATGGTGCCAGCCAGGCTCAGCGTGCCCATATAACTATATTATAGCAGTATTCCACTGTACTGTACTGTGCTGGTGGTGCCAGCCAGGCTCAGCGTGCCCATATAGCTATATTATAGCAGTGTTCCACTGTACTGTTTAATGGTGCCAGCCAGGCTCAGCGTGCCCATATAGCTATATTATAGCAGTGTTCCACTGTACTGTGCTGGTGGTGCCAGCCAGGCTCAGCGTGCCCATATAGCTATATTATAGCAGTGTTCCACTGTACTGTGTTAATGGTGCCAGCCAGGCTCAGTGTGCCCATATAGCTATATTATAGCAGTGTTCCACTGTACTGTTTAATGGTGCCAGCCAGGCTCAGCGTGCCCATATAGCTATATTATAGCAGTGTTCCACTGTACTGTGCTGGTGGTGCCAGCCAGGCTCAGCGTGCCCATATAGCTATATTATAGCAGTGTTCCACTGTACTTTTTAATGGTGCCAGCCAGGCTCAGCGTGCCCATATAGCTATATTATAGCAGTGTTCCACTGTACTGTGTTAATGGTGCCAGCCAGGCTCAGCGTGCCCATATAGCTATATCATAGCAGTGTTCCACTGTACTGTGTTAATGGTGCCAGCCAGGCTCAGTGTGCCCATATAGCTATATTATAGCAGTGTTCCACTGTACTCTGTTAATGGTGCCAGCCAGGCTCAGCGTGCCCATATAGCTATATTATAGCAGTGTTCCACTGTACTGTGCTGGTGGTGCCAGCCAGGCTCAGCGTGCCCATATAGCTATATTATAGCAGTGTTCCACTGTACTGTGCTGGTGGTGCCAGCCAGGCTCAGCGTGCCCATATAGCTATATTATAGCAGTGTTCCACTGTACTGTGCTGGTGGTGCCAGCCAGGCTTACTTCGGTGGAGGAACCAGGTTAACTGTTCTAGGTGAGAAATTACACTGAAAAAGTGCAGTAATCTGTTGGTTATAAAACATGTAAGCTATGTGGTTATAATGTATGTGGTTGTAAAGTTTATTAGAGAATTGTACTGTAACAGAACGACTGGGTAGTATCTTTAAAAGTCCTCCTGACGTGGTTATATACAGGCTGAGTAAATCCACTGTGCTGGTGGTACCAGCCAGGCTTACTTCGGTGGAGGAACCAGATTAACTGTTCTAGGTGAGACATTACACCAACATAATATAACGTTTGCACCTGAATGTGACGTTGTTTTTAAACTACATGTAATTTGTACACCTTTCCATCTTATGGTTACAATCTGTAGGTTACAGTGTGTGGTTGATGTTCATGGATTGGAATGTGACCTAAAGATTGGTCGAGAGGTGGAACGCAATTGAATTTCATTAGTAAAATAGTCACCATAATTGATTTGGTTATAAACTATGTCAGATTTACCCCCCCCCCCCAGCTGAATGTCTCAGAGTTCCTGTGAAGAGTTTTAAAATAACTTTAACAGACTAACAAAGATTGAGTCAAAACAAAGTCAGAGAGACGGTAAAGATACAGCCTTGTGTCTCTGTGCTCGTACTCGGAGGCATATTTTGGAGCCGGCACCAAACTCACCGTTTTAGGTAAGAAAATGAACAATGAACTGTTGTGGACTCTATCTGACAAATGTACACGAGGGAATAACAAAGACCAACAAATTAACATTTGGCAATTTAGATAATATCTAATTTGACTATACGTCTAAATCGTGTTAAAGTAAGAGAGTATATTTAAATGGATCCCAGTAAAGGCATTAGTTATGTGCTCCAGTCATCATGGTATAAAGCTGTCTGGCTCCCTGCCCACAAAGAAGAGGTTCCTTAGCAGTAGAACCAGACACAGTCTTAGGTACTTCAGTCAAAACAATGATCATTTCATCTCTACATAATATGGAAATGATTTTGTGATGTCATTACATTTCATAAAATCCAACAACCAAAGACAGCAGGTTGGGGTGTAAAGACTACACCTAAACTCTGCTCGTACTGAGTAGTGAGGAGGGGTTATCTCTGTAGCTGTGTATCAGTGTGAACACTAACCCGGCATACTTCGGCAGTGGCACCAAACTCACAGTTCTAGGTGAGAAAACTGATTCTGTCATTTGTTATCTATGCCGTCATGGGTTTATCTGTTACTGAAAGAGACGTTGTAGTATTTTTTTAAATCCGTTGTGTGAAAAAGAGATGGAGAGAAAATCTCTTTATGGTTTATAAAACAATGTTCCGATTCCTCAGGCGTTGGTTTGTATGAGTCTATATTGTGGTGATGTATCAGTTTGAATGGAAGTGCATAATAGTTCCGAACAGGCAAAGTAACAGATCTGTGTCAGGTGTAATCCAGTGTCTGTAATGGAGAGTATGGTATGTCTCTGTGGTACACGGATAAGGCAGAGTTTGGTCCAGGTACCAGACTCACTGTTCTAGGTAAGGGATTCAGCTTTTCAACTTTCTTAAAAAATATATTGCAAATACATCATCATGAATTTATTTTTAAATTAAGGAGTTTGTTTGCTTTGCATTCCTGGCATAGTTGAGCATGAAAATATTCAGGGGGGGAAACATTTAAGCTGTACAAAGAGCTAATGATAAAGTGAATTAGCCCTGTGCTCTGTTGACATAGACATGCTTAGAAATACAGCATTACTTCCTTTGTTACAAGCCAAACTACTGCAAATACACCAATGGGTAGCTAGAATCCTCTTGGTTTTCTGTCTGTGAGTATGTGGTGTGCTCTGGTGGTTATGCTGCCTACTTTGGAGAAGGAACTAAGCTAACAGTTCTGGGTAAGAATACTGTAATACTGTTAGAATACTGTAATACTGTTAGAATACTGTAAGAATACTGTAGTAATACTGTTATAATACTGTAATACTGTTAGAATACTGTAAGAATACTGTAGTAATACTGTAAGAATACTGTAGTAATACTGTTATAATACAGTAAGAATACTATAGTAATACTGTTATAAGTAAGAATACTGTAGTAATACTGTTATAATACTGTAAGAATACTGTTATAATACTGTAAGAATACTGTTATAATACTGTAAGAATACTGTAGTAATACTGTTAGAATGCTATAAGAATACTCTAATACTGTTAGAATACTGTAACAGTACTGTAAGAATACTGTAGTAATACTGTTATAATACTGTAAGAATACTGTTATAATACTGTAAGAATACTGTTATAATACTGTAAGAATACTGTGGTAATACTGTTATAATACTGTAAGAATACTGTAGTAATACTGTTAGAATGCTGTAGGAATACTGTAAGAATACTGTAGTAATACTGTTATAATACTGTAAGAATACTGTTATAATACTGTAAGAATACTGTAGTAATACTGTTAGAATACTGTAGTAATACTGTTATAATACTGTAAGAATACTGTTATAATACTGTAAGAATACTGTAGTAATACTGTTAGAATACTGTAAGAATACTGTAGTAATACTGTAAGAATACTGTAGTAATACTGTAAGAATACTGTTATAATACTGTAAGAATAATACTGTGGGAAAAAGAATACTGCAATAATAATACTGTAGTAATAATAATACTGTGATAATAATGTAATACTAATACTTTAATACTGCTGTAGTAATAATAATGTGATAATACTGCAGTAATAATAATACTTCAATAATGCTGTAGTAATAATAATACTGTAAGAACGCTGCAAGAATAATACTGTGATATTACTGTAATAATAATATCATAATAATACTGTAATACTGCTATAATAATAATACTATAATAATACTGTGATACTACTGTAATATTACAGTGGTAATACTGTAATAATATTACTGTAATAATAATACTATAATAATATTGCAATACTGCTGTATTAATAGTACTCTAATAATGATGCTGTAAAAATAATAATAATGTAGTAATACTGTAATAATAATACTATAATAATACTGTCATAATACTGTCATAATAATACTGTAATACTACTGTACTAATGATACAGTGATAATAATTTCATAATAGTACTGTAATACTACTGTAATAATAATACTAATACTACTGTAATAATAATACTGTAATAATAATACTAATACTACTGTAACAATACTGTAATAATAATGCTGTAATCCTACTGTAGTAATAATACTAATACTACTGTAATAATAATACTGTCATACTACTTCAATAATAATACTGTAATAATAACACTGTAATACTACTGTAATAATACTACTGTAATAATACTACTGTAATACTACTGTAATAATAATGCTGTAATACTACTGTAATAATAATACTATAATAATACCGTGATAATACTGTAATAATACTACTGTAATAGTACTACTGTAATAATAATACTATAATAATACTGTAATAATAATACTATAATAATACTGTGATAATACTGTAATAATACTACTGTAATAATAATACTGTGATAATACTGTAATAATACTACTGTAATACTATTATAATAACCTCTATGTTCTAGTCAGTCTTGACTGATTACATTATATAGGGGTGGTACAGTTAGGTAACAAAATGGTTCATTCCAAGCTGCTGTCGTTTCTATGTGTTTGACTTGGCAGACATTTTGTGATTAACACATTTTGTGATGAACTGTCTCATTGATTCATTTTCTGATGAACTGTCTCATTGATTCATTTTGTGATGAACTGTCTCATTGATTCATTTTGTGATTAACTGTCTCATTGATTCATTTTGTGATTAACTGTTTTTTAAAGCACTCAGGTTCAGGTATGACGTCAACAACATACAGAGCCATTGATTGAGTGTTAAAACATTCCACTGTTTCCTCCCTGCAGATCCAAACATCAAAGTCACTGAACCCACAGTGAAAGTCCTAGCACCCTCGGCTAAGGAGTGTAAAGATAGAAACAACAAGAAGAAGAAGACCCTGGTGTGTGTAGCCACCCGCTTCTACCCCGACCATGTCACGGTCTTCTGGCAAGTCAACAATGTCAACAGAACTGAAGGCGCCGGGACCGACAACAAGGCCTTGTGGGATAAAGATAGTTTATACAGTATCACCAGCAGACTGAGAGTCCCAGCCAAAGACTGGCAAAACCCAGACAACAGATTCACCTGCATTGTCAGCTTTTACAATGGGAATGGATATATAAATGTGAAACACACCATCAGTGGAGATCTCCAAGGTAATAAAACAATGAACACTGTCTGTGTTTATGAGAAGAAAGAGATTTGACTGAACTAGTACACTAGTTGTGAGGCTCTAATGCATTCCCCTATGTCTAAGTGGTACTGTGATGTATAATCTCATCTAAAACTCTCCTTCTTTGTTTCTTTCAGGTCAAAGTGGGGGAGAGATAACGACAGGTAAATGTGCCCATTATATACTACAGATATATTTCTCTTCATGCCTAAATACATGGCATACTGTACTGTTGACCTGCATACTGTACTGATGACCTGCATACTGTACTGATGACCTGCATACTGTACTGATGACCTGCATACTGTACTGATGACCCACATACTGTACTGATGACCTGCATACTGTACTGATGACCTGCATACTGTACTGATGACCTGCATACTGTACTGTTGACCTGCATACTGTACTGATGACCTGCATACTGTACTGATGACCTGCATACTGTACTGATGATCTGCAGTGTATATCAGGGTTTTCCTGGTCTTGGTCCTGGTCCTGGGTTAGGGTTAGGGTTAGGGTTGGGGTTAGGGTTTGGGACCCAAAGAGGTGCATATTTCTGTTTTTGCCCTGGAAATACCCACCTGATTCCACTAATTACCTAATCATCAAGCCTGATTAGCGGAAACAGGTGTGTCAGTTCTAAGGAAAAAACGATGAGCTTCTGGCCTAGATCATTGGTTATATCCCCAGGACCAATAAACACTGGCCTAGATCATTGGTTGGATCCCCAGGACCAAGAAACACTGGCCTCGATCATTGGTTATATCCCCAGGACCAAGGAACACTGGCCTAGATCATTAGTTATATCCACAGGACCAATAAACACTGGCCTAGATCATTGGTTGGATCCCCAGGACCCAAAAACACTGGCCTCGATCATTGGTTATATCCCCAGGACCCAGAAACACTGGCCTCGATCATTGGTTATATCCTCAGGGCCAAGAAACACTGGCCTAGATCATTGGTTATATCCCCAGGACCAAGAAACACTGGCCTAGATCATTGGTTATATCCCCAGGACCAATAAACACTGGCCTCGATCATTGGTTATATCCCCAGGACCAAGAAACACTGGCCTAGATCATTGGTTATATCCCCAGGACCAAGAAACACTGGCCTAGATCATTGGTTATATCCCCAGGACCCAGAAACACTGGCCTAGATCATTGGTTATATCCCCAGGACCAAGAAACACTGGCCTCGATCATTGGTTATATCCCCAGGACCAAGAAACACTGGCCTAGATCATTGGTTATATCCCCAGGACCCAGAAACACTGGCCTAGATCATTGGTTATATCCTCAGGGCCTAGATCATTGGTTATATCCCCAGGACCAAGAAACACTGGCCTCGATCATTGGTTATATCCCCAGGACCAAGAAACACTGGCCTCGATCATTGGTTATATCCCCAGGACCAAGGAACACTGGCCTAGATCATTGGTTATATCCCCAAGACCAAGGAACACTGGCCTAGATCATTGGTTATATCCCCAGGACCCAGAAACACTGGCCTAGATCATTGGTTATATCCCCAGGACCAATAAACACTGGCCTCGATCATTGGTTGCGCTGTATTTTTCTCAATGGACGATCTGCTAACAACATCATCTGATACCACCTTAATCAAGGTCATTTGAATGTATTATTGTCCTTGCAGATTACTATGTGAAGAGCACCCGGACTGCCAAGCTGGCCTACAGCATCTTCATCGCTAAGAGTACCTTCTACGGCCTGGTCGTCATGGTTATGATTTGGAAGTTCCAGGTGAGTTCACTACAACTATTGATAAAGGTTCATCACACAGCCACCTCTCTCCTCTTCTATCTATGCCTTGTGCTAGAGGAGTCCCTGATCAGGTTTGTACTGTCTTGCCAACTCCTACGGTCAGGGTGACAGTGACCGCACAAACAGATCCAAACTGGGCACACCATATCATTTCAACGAGGATAAATTGGGAAATATTTGGTTTAGACGTTGATCAATGAGATTACAATTTATATACACCCAATCAAAAAAGACAGCCCAAAGTTAGTTGAATTTCCAATGTGTTGTCACCATGATTTCAACCATCTAAAAGCACAACCAAGTTTAAATGGAAAAAACAATGTCTGATTTTTGGTTTAGTTGTCAACCAAATGTCTGTCATTGCTCTTTCAACTATTGAAAAGCACAACAAAGTTAAAATGGGGATACAGTGTCAGATATTTTATCATTTATAGAACGGATGAATGTGTAATCACTCTGCTTCGTCTAATAGCAGAACCAAATGACCTGGATTGCAGTTGAGAGTTACATTATAGTACATGGTACAAGTGATCCATGTTAAAACCTTGGATGGAAGACAGATTAACTCTCCAGTTGGAGGTGCTGCCCTGCCTAATGTTTTTCTTTCTGATAGTGGCCATAATCTTGAATATCTGATATTGTTTTAAAACTATCAAAATTCTACATATTTTGTTTATGTTGAAATTAGTTTACCATAATGACACAATCCTGTGATTTAAATTTCACCCCCCATCCCCAAACAATGTATGTTCCACGTAGATTCCACATCACAAAACGTTGACAAATTGCGTTGAAACAACGTTGATTCAATCAGTTTGTGCCCAGTGGGATATCACAGGACAGGCAGGCAGGATACGCAGGACAGCACAAACAGATCTGGGGTCAGGCTAGCTATGGGCTAATAAAGGTTCTAATCTGGCACCATCATATAAATAAAACCTTGATTCTAAACAGATCTGGGGTCAGGCTAGCTATGGGCTAATAAAGGTTCTAACCTGACACCATCATATAAATAAAACCTTGATTCTATTGCTGTGGGCACCGTACTGTCTTTATCCTGTATCTCTGTGTTCCCCATACAGACACCATACTGTCTTTATCCTGTATCTCTGTGTTTCCCATACAGACACCATACTGTCTTTATCCTGTATCTCTGTGTTTCCCATACAGACACCATACTGTCTTTATCCTGTATCTCTGTGTTTCCCCATACAGACACCATACTGTCTTTATCCTGTATCTCTGTGTTTCCCCATACAGACACCATACTGTCTTTATCCTGTATCTCTGTGTTTCCCCATACAGACACCATACTGTCTTTATCCTGTATCTCTGTGTTTCCCCATACAGACACCATACTGTCTTTATCCTGTATCTCTGTGTCTGTGTTTCACATGCAGGGCTCCTCAGAGAAACAGATTTAACAGAATACAAGCGGCCCAAGGAGGATGTCCTGCACGAGTGTTGATTCTTCCATGTGATCAAGGACGGACTGGCAAATGGGCAATTCTGGCAAATGCCAGATGGACTGATTCATCTTTAGCCCAGTGGGTCTGTCTAAATTGGCTTTTTTTTTAGCAAAATAATAATAATTTGGCTAGTAAAGAGGGCTTTAAGGAAAAACATGGGCAGGTGTGTTAGAAATGCCTGGGCCGGTTTCTGGTCCCAGTTTGCCCCTGCATGTAATTGTATTGTCCATTGTGCTTATTGTGTCCATTATCTCTTTATTACCCTGTCTATGTGAAGATGTGCTTTTAAGAATCTCCTATAAACATGAACTTGCAATTTAAATGTATATTTGGATAAATTCAGCCAAAACAATCTTTCCATTAACTTTCAAAACCAATGTCTTGTTTGTTTTTCCAGTAATTACAGTATAGTATGTATGAATACATTCTGCTTTCCAATTTCTAAATGTTAATTTGTGAATAATAAACTGTATATAATTAGGGACAGATTGAAATGTACCTCTCAACAGTTAAAAATATTCTAGGGGGAAATCCGATTTTCAACATTTTGATGCCACATTTATATAAAATATTTGCAACAAATTTTCCACCGACAGGTTTAACAACCAATCAACAAAGCATACCAACTTCTGGCACTTCGATATCATGGTTTGTGTTTTGAACAAACAGGAAATGCATCCCTCCCTACCTTGTAGACTTACCCAGTATCGGAGGCTTGGCTTGACAATCTCCTAGTGTCATTAAACTTTCTGGTGTTTTGTAACAATGTCTCTTTTCATTCATCAATTGGCCACTGCACAGTTTGGATTGATTGATTATAATTGTATGTAAATAAAATACATATATACACATTATTTTTTAAGTGACTGGGATTGCACAATAAAGTCTGGGACTTATTCCATTGTGGTCTCTATTTTTTGTACATAAATACATTTACAATTACATAAATAGAGACAAAGAAAATGCTCAACCTCCAGATGTGTATGAGGGAAGTACAATTCTGACCAGCTTGTTTGGCTGGTAGCTTATTCTGTAGATGTTTGGGGCTGCTGGGTAACCATGATGTGCAGCATAATCAGACACTCGACTAGATGTTTGGGGCTGCTGGGTAACCATGATGTGCAGCATAATCAGACACTAGACTAGATGTTTGGGGCTGCTGGTGAACCCTGATGTGCAGCATAATCAGACACTAGACTAGATGTTTGGGGCTGCTGGGTAACCATGATGTGCAGCATAATCAGACACTAGACTAGATGTTTGGGGCTGCTGGTGAACCCTGATGTGCAGCATAATCAGACACTAGACTAGATGTTTGGGGCTGCTGGTGAACCATGATGAGGTTTTATGGTGTCTGTAGCTTCTAGGTTTGCATCTAATTGGTCGACAGATTTTCATGAGAATATTCAAAAATCTTCATAAAAACAATAAACCATTTCAGAGTTTCCATCAGTGAAATTTGGTGCCGGACAACATGACAGGGAAGATCGTAATTTAACGGACATTTGAGAAGCTGGACATCCATTCAGATCCAACCTGGCGCAGACAGCACTATCAATAAACGAGGGATATTGGCCAAATGAGCCACATTTACATGTCCTTAAAAACAGCCTATAACAAATGACAGAAATACTATTCATTGTGTTACTATGTGTAGTATATAATAAACTGTATAGCCTGTATTTTGGGGGGGAAATACTTTCCTAAAACAATCATTGTCTCCCTCACGGTTCAGCCGTCAGAGATGTGAGCATTAAATGTATCAGGGCATTGAATACAAAGGCTTAAATGTCTACTGTTATGGTATTACCATTTTAATATATACTCTACCGTTCAACAGTTTGGGGTCAATTAGAAATGTCCTGGTTTTTGAAAGAAAAGCAAAAAAATGTGTCCATTAAAATAACATCAAATTGATCAGAAATACAGTGTAGACATTGTTAATGTTGTAAATGACTATTGTAGCTGGAAACGGCTGATTTTTTATGGAATATCTACATAGGCGTACAGAGGCCCATTATCAGCAACCATCACTCCTGTGTTCCGTTCAATGTCTACACTGTATTTCGGATCAATTTGATGTTATTTTAATGGACAGAAATGTGCTTTTCTTTCAAAAACAAGGACATTTCTAAGTGACCGCAAACTTTTGAATGGTAGTGTATATTTAAAGAGAGTGTGTAGTTTGTTCCGTTATATTTAAATATTTAAAGATATATATATATATATATATATAGCCTATTTAAAGGAAGAGAAGCTTAGGCCTACAGTAACCAGAGAGATAGAGATTTGCCCATGGCAAGCTACGACACCCATATGCATTTCTTTATGTCAGATGGCTACTGCATCTGTTATACAGACATAGACTTACAGGAGGAGGGTAATTCCTACATTTTCTACCTGAATATTTTGTATGAAGATGAGCATTATATTGTTAAGATTATAGGAGTTACTCTGGTAGTCCTGAAACAGTTTTCCTCGCCTCATGTTCAACTGTGGGAGTCAGT